>NC_044553.1:95416086-95602477 GCF_007565055.1 Rhinopithecus roxellana | reverse complement strand
CTTTCTGTGTGGTGAGCAGCTTGAAGCGCTTCCGTTAAACAGGCATTCTCTTGATGATTGCATGTGCCTGTGTGAGGGCACCTTGGCTGGAGAGCCTCGTGGGGATCCTTAGGCCTCTGGCTGCAGCCAGGCTGCATGGTTCTGCCCCGAGTCCTCTGCAGGTTCAGGTGGATCCCACCACTAGCCAGCACTGCTAGACTTGTGGTACTGGGTGCAGACAGCAGAGGGGACGTCCAGGGCCTTGCAGGGGCTGGGGTGATGGGTCTCCTTGGCAGGCTCCCATTCTCCGAGTCTTCAGGGGAAATGCATCCACCATCCACAACCGTGCACCAGAGGAAAACTGCAGGCTTCTCGTGGATGGTGAAGTGAGATCATGCAGAGTGACTAGGCTTGGGCTCCTGGACCAGCGTGGAACCTGATGATACCTTTAGGTAGAACCTGACATGCCTCCATGTGTACATAGCAAAGAGAATGCAGAGTTTTGAGGTGGAAGGTTCTGGGAGTGTTGGCCGTTGGTGACTGTCCTGCCGTGGAGGACTTTGAATGCAGGCACTGGTTTAGGATAACCCTGGTTTCCTGGTCCTGGATGTGGGCATCCCTGAATATCCCGGGCTGGAGGAAGGCAGGGCAGATGGGAGGGTGACAAGAGGTCAGGTGTTTCCAGCTGTGGAGAGATGCCATCAGATGGCCAAGATCAGGAGGGTGGTGGCTGGGGGACCAAAGCAGGGGTGCGTGGAAATGCCATGTTTCCCGGGGCGTGGGGAGGATCTGTGGAACTCTATTCCTAGGCAACAGTTCTTCCATTCTCAGGAATCTGTGCCATTGTAATTGACTAGCAAATTCTGTAATTGCTTTAATTACTGTTAAGTCCCCATCCCAATTACCATGAATTAGCAACAGTGATAACAGTGTCTCTGGTCAAGCCTTGCCAAGAAAAAACAGTGGAACTAAGTTGCCTTGAGTTCCCTCCAAATCGGATTCCTTAGTGGATTGTGTCCCCACGGCTGCTGCAGTTCCTCCTGGGCTTGTCAGGTATATTCTAGACATTCACATTTCTGCTCAGATGCAGGCGTGCACATTATTTATAGAAAATCGTACTGCACTGTGATCGGCTTGAGCTGACATTTTCTAGGTGGGAGGTGGAGGCCGAGGACCTGTGAGGGACTGTCCGAGTGTCCTCATTGACTTGGAGCAGGTGCACATCTGTTCTTCAAAAGTTCTAATGGGATGAAATTAGAAATATGAATTTTTAACATTCACGTGTTATGAACTCTGTTCAATGATTTCCTCTGAAATGAGACTATTTGCAGATGAGGCAGTCAGCCTGCAGCTCTCCTTAGAACTGTCCTAGACCTTGATGCCATCCTATGGCCTCTTCCTGGGTGTGGGGTGCTCTGCTTGAAGCCAAACCAAAGGTAAGAACGTGGTCAGTGTGCATCACTACTGCAGCCAGCTCAACGCACACACCCACTGGGAGGGGGGCCGGATCACTTAGCATTTTAAATGCATTTAACATTAAACCAGCAAGTCAGCCAGTGCTTTCTGTAACCAAACTGCCTGGCTCATGGAAGCCTGACACTTGACTTTTTGGAAGAGAATACTTCTGTGGAGTGTCAATATTTGTCTCATTTCTTGAGACTTTGTTCAAAGTGATGAACGTGTGTAAATTAGGACCTTTTTGTGTAAATTGGGCCACAGAACTCTCTAGACACAGGGGAGTAAACGGTTGTGAAAGATGCCGCCTGATGTGAGCCGTGGCCAGGCACTTTGGAACCTGGGATCCCATCTCCAGCCTTTCAAAGGATGTAGAGGAATACAAAATGCAGATGGGAAAGTTCATATTTTTGGTATCTGTTCTTTTGAAATCAAAGTGCAAAGAAAAAGTTTTGCCTTGAGGTCTTACCCCATACTTGTTTTTCTCCTGAGGTTTTAAAATTTTCTTAACTGCTTTTTTCTCCCCCAATCCTTGGGGAACTTCTATCGCCATATCTTAAAATATATGGTTAAATTCAACACTGAAATTTAAAAACATGCTTCATATTATTTTTCTTTTAACTGATATATCTGACATTGGTGAAGAACTAAGTGGGTGTATTGGTTTATTTTTATTTTTTTTGAGACAGTCTTACTCTGTTGCCCAGGCTGGAATGCAGTGGCATGATCTTGGCTCACTGCAGCCTCACCTCCTGGTTCACGCCATTCTCCTGCCTCAGCCTCCTGAGTAGCTGGGATTATAAGTGCCTGCCACCATGGATGGTTCATTTTTGTATTAGTAGAGATGGGGTTTCAACATGTTGTCCAGGCTGGTCTTGAACTCCTGACCTCAGGTGATTCGCTCACCTTGGCCTCCCAAAGTGCTGGGATTACAGGCATGAGCTACCACACTCAGCCTGGGATATTCTTGATTGTAACTGTAATAGATCCCTTTAACAAAAACAAAACAGAACAACCAAAGAAAAAGCTGTCTGAAAAGTCCTGAAATTAAAGAGCTCACTTGAACAGGGATTTGGACACCAGTTGAATGGCCCTGCACAAACCATAGTTACATGGGCCACTAGGCCTGTTAGATCCTTAGGGTATTTGAAGTCGTGGGGATATTTGCATTTCTGTCTCTGGATATCGTGTTGGTAAGAATTCAGCTAGTGTTTGAGGGCCAGGCTCAGATCTGGGAAAACAAGAGCCCTTGCCCTCATGGCACTTCTCGTGTGTGTGTGTGTGTGTGTGTGTGTGTGTGTGTTAGGAAAATAGAAAGCATAAGATATTTTTTTCAATGAGCTGGGAAGATGGAAAAACAAGCTTAAGGATGTTTACTTCAGAAGAAGGGAGGTGCAAGGAATACTCAGCTTTGCTGCTGCTGAAGGAGGCCCCTGGCAGAGGCCGTTTCAGAGGTGGGGTCTCTCTGAGAAAGGTGGTAAGAGGGAAATAGGATGCCCCATCTGGTTTGCCAGAGATGGGGAAAGTATCCCCAAAACAGCCTCAGCATTCTGGCAAAGGCTTCAGAAAACCAGCTAGGGTGTGGGACCTTGTTGGCCGCTGGGTAGAAAGAAAACATTGCTGGTCCTGAGGACTGTACTGTTCTTCCACTGCTATAAAGAACTACCTGAGGCTGGGTAATAAGGAAAAAAAGGTTTAGTCGGCATACAGTTCTGTGGGCTGTACAGGCTTCTACATCTGGAGAAACTTACGATCAGGGTGGAAGGTGAAGGGGAGGCAGGCATGCCTTCACATGGCTGGAAGGGGAAGGTGCCATGCACCTCCAGACAACCAGATCTCAGAACTGTCACGAGGACAGCACTTGGGGGATTGTGCTAAACCATTAGAGCCCACCGCCATGAGTCAATCGCCTCCCACCAGGGCCCACCTCCAACACGGGGGTTACAGTTCAGCATGAGATTTGGTTGGGGACACAGTCACACCATGTCAGGCTTCCCATTGGTCTCCTGCACATGCTTCGCAAATGGTTCTGTCATTAGTTTTTGTTTTTGTTGATAAATAATATATGTACATATATTCAGAGTGCATGTGATATCTTGATTCATCCCTATATTGATGAAATCTGGGTACTTGGGATGTCTTTCACTTGAAACCTTTTCTTTCCCTTGTGCTGGTTATGTTCAAATTACTCTCTCCTAGCTGTTTTGAAATGCACAGTAGATGACCCACTGCCATCCCTCTGCTGATTTGTCAATAGTAGGTCTTGTGCTCCCATTAGGCTGTGTGTGTGTGCCCATTACCAGCCTCTGCCCATCCTGCTTATGAGTGGGCTCTGCTGGGCCTCCATGAGATCTGCTCTCAGCTCCTGCTTATGAGTGAGAACATGCGCTGTTTCTTTGCTTGGCTCGTTTGCTTAACGTAATGTCCTCCAGCTCCATCCATGCTGCCGCGGATGACAGGACTCTTTGCTGTGTGGTGGAGTATTGCTCCTGTGTATGTTCGGGCCACGTTCCCTTCATCCCCTGTTGATGGGCACTCAGGTGATTCCAGACCTTGGCTGCTGTGGATGGTGCTGCATTGAAGCTGGGAGCAGTCACTGGCTTTATACTCAGGGGACGTGAGCCATTTCATTGTTCTCAAGCAGCCTATCCCCAAAGCCCTGCGTGGAATGCCGCATTCCTTTGTGTCCATGGCTTCCACTAGGATGAACCACTGGGAAGGGGCTTTGAGTGAACGCTTGGGTTTCTGTCTTTAATTGGCACCCGGCTGCACTGACCAAGCGGGGGTCCCAGTGACCCTGGACACTGCCTCACATAAGGTCTAAAGACGCAGTCAGGTTCTTTTTTTAATTAAAAAAAAAAATGCTATAACTTAACCAGGTCAAAAGCATTATCAGTTAGTGTTTTTCATATTGGAAAGGTGTATATTTTCTAAGAAAGAAAAAAATCCTGTTAAATACTCTAACCACAGATGAAATCATGTCAAGGAAAGAGGTACTATTTTGGGGGAAAATTACCCCTTCATGTCAAAGATCAAGGAGATGACTTACATTGTTTAATTGAGTTAATTATGAAATCTTAAGTGGTTTTGAGAAGATGAACTGTGGATGCTGCAAGACATGAGACTGATGCTCATTTAACGTTAGTCAGCCCTGACAGAATGTAGCTATTTAAAGCTTCCTCCAGTATTGCTTGATAGATTGTAAGTTAATGTAAAGATCTGTTTGATGCTTTTATTTTACAAAATATTATTGAGAAAAAGTTTGACAGCTAAGGAACCGCCTTCAACCAATTTCTTCCTAATTTCTATCACCAGAAAAATTTGTCCTGTTAATTCCAGAATTTACTTTTGGAAAATTCCTATAAGGAGAGCAGAGGTATTGGTGGTTGAATGGTGACTTGAATTTAGGTGAAGATCGTTAAATATTTCATAGTCATGTTTGTCTTGGTGGTTTTAGCAATTTTATATTAAATTTAGAACTGCGAATCAAACCAAATGTTCTTTTGCTTTCATGATACTCCTTTGTATGACTCTACTGGTAAAGAATGATAAAATGTGTATAGGGTATTTTTTCTCTGTAGATATTAGGATTTTTAGGGGAACAAATTAATCATTCTTCTAATAGACATTGTGCTGTGTGTTGGGTCCTTTGTATATTGAATCACTATAATGAGGACCACTTGAAAGTATGTTTCTATACAAGTTCTTTTATATGCTGACTTGTGTTATGTAAAATCCTTCATCCCTTAAGAAGACTAAGCAATGGGTTGGAGGAGAGGTTTAATCCCCCATTAGCTCTATTTCAAATGCCCAGAATTGAATGCAAGTGTGAATTATGTTTTTGAAGTGGGGTGTGTGTGTGTGTGTGGTAGACTCCTTTTTAGGTCATGGGAAGGAGGTAAAGCAAAGATCAGATTTGCTGATGAACATTTGTGCATATTTTAGTGGAGAAGTCATATGACTTGACTGCACCTGTGTACTCTGATTTTGGTTTCGTTAGTGTCCGTAGCCACAAGCCTCAGCTGCCTCTGGGACCCACCCTGAGGGGCTGTGATGAGGGTTATTAGAGTTGTGTCTTAGCGAATGGCACAAACGGCCTTGTGGGCCTACTTTGGCTTTGTTTGAACCTGTAGATTGTTAAACTAATTTTAGTTTAACATTTTGAGGATTATAAATTGTGATTCTTGTCTAAGGTTTCTGTTGTCTCTGAAGACAGGAGCCACAATACAGATGGTCCCTGGCTCACAATGGTTACATTTGTGATTGTTTTTCAACCTTGTGATGGTGTGAACTAGTCACACTCAGTGCATTGTTCAGCCCGAGATGGGCTGCCTCTGGATGAACCCGTTGTAAGTTGAAACTATTGTGTCAAATGCACTTTCTATTTAGGATATTTTCAGCTTATGCTGGGTTTATTGGAACAGTTTCATCCCATGGTGTAACTCAGGGAGCATAAGTGCTCATAAAAGTAGAAGTGATCTCATAGATGCCACGAGATATAATGTATCTGATGTTATAGAGATACGATGAAAACCATCAAGTGGGACTTGGAAGCCTTGGAGGGACTCACGTGGGTGGCTCCTGGAATGCAAACGTGAGTGCCACTGGCTTCTGGATGTGACAGTCTGTGCCTTCTGCTTAGCCCAGTGGGTTATCGGCTGCTCTCTGGTGCAGAGAGGTCCAGCGTTCCTGTGTGTAGGTGTTTGAGCTGCCTTAAGAGGCTAGGTCAATTCTCACTGGTGTCTTCAGGGCTTTAGGCCTTCTGAACAAGCAGGAGGAAGGACGACTTTGTAGAGCTTTGGAAATCTCAACGGACTTCAGGGCCACCCCCCTTGGCAGGAGAGAGCCCCACTGGAGGCGAGCAGGGTGCCGTGCAGGCCTGTGTGGGGCCCAGGCATGTACGGACGTTGTGAGGGCCACAGGACACAGATCGGTCTTGGTTCACATCTGGTGTCGATGGCCACGCAGCATTTCTGGCAGGTACGTGAGTGTGGGGCTTGGGTTTTGGGGTGTGCATCCTGGTTGCCTAGTTGCTTGGAAGACCCCTATTCAGACCCCAGCCTGAGTCACCATGACAGGCCTCCGGCTTCACACGCCACACACAAGCCATGGCGTCGGTCACTGACGCCCACCAGATGTCAGATGTGCGTGTGTATCTTCCCTGGTCTCAGGATGGGTCTTGTTTTGAGGTTATAGTAAACATTCTTTAAGAGGGGTTTTTGGATTTTTTATGTTGTTTGCAGGGAGTGTTTAAGCAGTGAGATCCCCTTCCCAACCAATGTGATTTCAGATCACAGCAGGTAATTATGGCAGGGGAGCTGTGAGATCACCTTCCCAACCAATGAGACTTCAGATCACAGCAGGTAATTACAGCAGCGGGGCGGGTGGCAGAACCCCTAAGTGTGGCTGTTTCTGGTGTCTTGCCCAGTGGACAGAGCGTGCTGGGGCCTCCGTGGTCCTCTGTGGGGTGGGTGGAGTGCATGAGCTGGGTGCTGCTCGGCCGTGGCCGGCTCCCCAGCCCGGGATTTATGCAGGACTCATTCTGAAGACAACTTGGAACCCAGAAAGCAGCACGAAGAGCCACGGGTTTTGTGCGTTTTCTGGATTCTTGGTGCTCCCAGTCTCAGACGCTGCGCAGGTTCTGAGAGGTCTCGCCAGGAAGAGTTGCACAGTCGCTCCCTGGGTGGAGTGGGGCCTGCAGCGGGTCTTGCAGGAGCTGGAAGTGGGGGGGTGAGTGTCTCTTGCAAGCGGGACCTTTCAAATGAACCAGCAGGATGCATCTGTGGAAATGGTGCCGCCTAATGCAGGGCTGCGGCGAGAAATTTTCTAAATCCCAGATAAACTATTGATTTTAAAGAAATTCAGTGCAATACAATAAAATTTTTTTTTTTTTTTTTTTTTTTTTTTTTTTGAGACAGAGTCTGCTCAGTCGCCAGTCTGGAGTGCAGTGGTGCAATCTCGGCTCCCTGCAAGCTCCGCCTCCTGGGTTCCGCCATTTCCTGCTCAGCCTCCCAAGTAGCTGGGACTACAGGCGCCGCCCCCCACGCCCGGCTAGTTTTTTTTTTGCATTTTAGTAGAGACGGGGTTTCACCGTGTTAGCCAGGATGGTCTCGATCTCCTGACCTCGTGATCCGCCCGCCTCGGCCTCCCAAAGTGCTGGGATTACAGGCATGAGCCACCGTGCCCAGCCAATACAATAAAATTCTAAAAAAGATACAAATATATTAGAAAATTCAGAATATGAATGAGAAATTTACTAAAAAGACAGATTTTTTTTAAAGAACCAATAGAAATTGTGGAACTGCACAATTCATTGAAGAAAATAAAAAAGACATTTGAAAGCTGCAACAGACTAGATTAGGCAGAAGAATAAATCTCAGAACTTGAAGACAGATATTTTGAAACAATCCAGTCAGACAAAAACAAAGAAAAGATAATTTTTTAAAAATAAGCAAAGCCTTCTAGATATTTGGAAAAACATAAAGTGACTGAATTAATAAATTATTGGTATCCCTGAGGACAAAGAAAGAAATAAATAATTTTAAAACCTATTTAACAAAATAATAGATGAAAACTTTCCAAGTCCAGTAAGCGATGTAGACATTCACACACAGGAGGCTCAAGGATTCCCAGGCAGATGCAATGCATAAAGGTCTCCTCTACAACACATTATAATCAGATTGTCTAAAGACAAAGTTAAAGAGAAAATCCTAAAAACCGCAAGAGAAAAGCATCCAGTCACCTATAAAGAACACCTCATTAATCTAACAGCAGATTTCTCACAGAAATTGTACAGGCCAGGAAAGAATGGGATAATTATTTTCAAAGTGCTCTAAAAGAAAAAAACTGTCACCCAAGAATATTATATCTAGCAAAATTGTCCATCATTTAAAAAAAAAAAAAAAAAAAAAAGGAGAAGTAAAGTCATTCCTAGACAAACAAGGGCTGAGGGAATTTGTTACCACTAGGCCAGTACTACAATAAATGCTCAAAGGAGTCTAAATCTGGAAGTAAAAGGATAGGATGACATTTACCATCACGAAATGTGTGAAAGTATAAAAAACTCACTGGTAAAGCAATCATGCACAGAAGAAAGAAAAAGGACTTAAATAGTACCACTACAGAAATTCATCAATTCACAATGACCAATTATGAGAGAAAAAGAAAGGAGCAAGAAATAGATAAAACAACCAGAAAATAATTACATTGAATGTAAATGGATTAAATTATCTTCTTAAAAGATACAGAATGGCTGAATGAGTTTAAAAACATAATCCAAGTATATACTACTTAAAAGAAACTGACCTTACCAACAAAGTCACAAATAGACTGAAAGGTATAGAAAAAGATATTCCATGCAAACGAAAACCAAAAGCAAGCAGGAGTAGCTATAATTATATCAGATAAAACAGACTGTAAGTCATAAATAGTAAAAACAGACCAAAAAAAGTCACTATATAATGATAAAGGGATCATTCCAGCAAGAGAATATAACAATTCTAAAAGCATGTGCACCCAACACTGAAGCACCTAGATTCATAAAGCAAACACTACTAGATCTAAAGAAAGAGATGACAATAAAACAATAGTGCAGGACTTCAACACCCCACTCAGCATTAGACAGATTATCCAGACAGAAATCAACAAAGAAACACTAGACTTAAATTCTACATTAGATGAAATGGATCTAGCAGACATTACAGAACACTCTATCCAACAACTACAGAATATACATTCTTTTCATCAGCATATGCAGCATTCTCCAGGATAGACCATATGTTAGACCACAAAATAAGTTTCAAGAAATTTTGAAAAATCAAAATCATATCGAGTATCTTCTCACATTATAATGGAATAAAACTAGAAATTAATACCAAGACAAACTCTGGAAAGCATACAAATACATGAAAATTAAACAATATGTTTCTGAATTGCTAGTGTGTCAACAAGGAAATTAACATGAATATCAAAAAATTCTTTGAAATCAATGAAAATGGAAACACAGCATACCAAAATCTGTAGAACACAGTAAAAGCAGTGCTAAGAGGAAAGTTTATAGCAATAAATGCCTATGTCAAAAAAGTAAAAAGATTACAAACTACAACCTAACAATGAACCTCAAGAAACTAGAAAAGATCAAACCAAACCCCAAATTAGTAGAAAAACAAGAAACAATAAAGATCACAGCAGAATTAGATGAAATAGAAACTAAAACACACAAAAGATCAACAAAATGAAAAATGGGTTCTTCAAAGACATAAAGAAAATTGACAAACTTCTAGCTAAAATAACCGAGAAGAGAGAAGATCCAAATAAAAAAATACAGAAATGAAAAAGTAGACATTATAAGTTACACCATAGAAATACAAAAGATCATTAGAGACTATTACAAACAACTATATGCTGACAAACTGGAAAACCTTGAGGAAGGGTGAATATATAATGAATGAATGAATGCATGAATATACAAACTTCTTAAGATTAACCAAAAAACTAATCACACAGAAATAGAAAACCTGCAGATCAATAATGAGTAGTGAGATTTAAGCAGTAATAAAAAGTCTCCCAACAAAGAAAAATTCAGGACTGGATAGACTCACAGCCAAATTCTACCAAACATACATACAAAGAAGAATTAATACAAATTTTCCTGAAACTATTCCAAAAAAAAAATGGAAGAGAAAGATTTTTTCCTATTTTATTCTTTGAGGTCAGCATTACTCTGATATCAAAACCATACAAAGACACACACACACATACCCACATGCAAGAAAACTAAAGACCAACATACCTGATGAACATAGATGTAAATATCCTCAACAAAATACTAGCAACCCAAATCCAACAGCACATCAAAAAGATAACATACCACAGTGAGGTGAGATTTATCCCAAGGATGTAAGAATGTTTCAACAAATGCAAATCAATAAATGTGATACATCATCTCATCAGAATGAAAAGCAGAAACCATATGATTATCTCAATTGAGGCAGAAAAAACATTTTATAAAATCAACATCCCTTCATCATAATAACTCTCAACAAACTAGACATAGAAGGAATATATCTAGAAATAATAAAGGCCACATATAACAAACCCACAGTTAACATCATACTAGCTGGCAAAAAGTTGAAAGCTTTTTCTCTAAGAACTAGAACAAGGCAAGGATACTCACTTTCACCACACTCATTTAACATAGCACTAGAAGTCCTACCCAGAGCAATCAGGCAAGATAAAGAAATAAAAAGCATCCAAACTGGAAAAAAAGGAAGTTCTCCCTCTTTGCTAATGATATGATCTTATACCTAGAAAAATGTGAAGACTCTACCAAAAAACTCTTAGATTTGATCAATGAATTCAATGATGTTTCAGAATACAAAATAAATGTACAAAATCAGTAGCGTTTCTATATGCCAATAATGATACAGCCAAGACATAAATCAAGAAGGCAATTTGATTTTCAATTGCTACCAAAAAATGCCTAGAAATAAATTTAACTAAGGAGGTGAAGCATCTCTACAAGGAAAACTTCAAAATACTAATGAGAGAAATGATCAATGACACAAAATGAGAGAAATGATCAATGACACAAACAAGTGGAAAAATATCCCATACTAATATATCTGAAGAATTAATATTGGTAAAATGATCACACTGGGCCGGATATGGTGGCTCAAGCCTGTAATCCCAACACTTTGGGAGACCGAGGCAAGCAGATCACCTGAGGCCAAGAATTCGAGACCAGCCTGGCCAATATGGTGAAACCTTGTCTCTACTAATAATACAAAAGTTAGCTGGGTGAGGTGGTACATGCCGATAATCCCAGCTACTTGGGAGTCTGATGCAGGAGAAGACCTTGAGCCCGGCAGGCAGAAGTCACAGTGAGCCAAAACCATGCCATTGCACTCTAGCCTGGGCAGTAAGAGCGAAACTCCATCTGAAAAAAAAAACAAAAAAACAAAAAAAAAAACATACTGCTGCCCAAAGCCGTCTACAGATTCAATGTAATTCCACCAAAACAGCAACATCATTCTTCACGTAATTCGAACAAACAATCCTAAAATTCATACAGAACCAAAAAGAACCCAAATAGCCAAAGCAATTGTGAGCAAAAAGAACAAACCTTTAGGTATCACATTGTCTGACTTAAAAATATATTAAAAGGCTATACTAAACAAAGCAGCATGGTATTGATATAAAAATAGACATGGGAACCAATGAAACAAAATAGAGAACCCAGAAATACAGCCACATATTTACAGCCAACTGATCTTCCACAAAGTTGACAAGAAGTTACATTAGGGAAAAGATGCCTTCTTTAATAAATGGTGCTGAGAAAATTGGACAGCTACATGTAGAAGAATGAAACTAGACTGCGGTCTCACACCACATACAAAAATCAATCCAAAATAAAGACTTAATTATAAGAACCTAAACTATAAAAATACTGGCAGAAAATCTAGGAAAAACTCTTGGACATTAGTCTAGGCAAAAAATTTATCACTGAGACCTCAAAAGCATACACAACAAAAGCAAAAATAAACAAATGAGACAATTAGACCTAAAAGTTTGTGCAGAGTAAACAAAATAATCAATAGAGTAAACAGACAACCTGTTGAATGGGAGAAAATATTTGCAAACTATTCATCTGATAGGTGACTAATATCCAGAACATACAAGGAACTCAACTCAGCAGGAACAAAATAAGTAGTCCAATTTAAAAGTGGGCAAAGTACAGGAATAGGCATTTCTTAAAATAAGACATATAAATGACCACAGGTATATGAAAAAAAAAATGCTCAACATTACTAATCATCAGAGATGTGCAAGACAAAACCACGATGAAGTATTATCTTACCCCAGTTAGAATGGCTATTATTTGAAGATAAAAAATTAACAGATGTTGTTAAGGATGCAGAAAAATTCCTAACTGTTGTTAGGAAGGTAAACTAGTATAGCCACTACAGAAAAAAGTATGGAGATTTCTCAAAAAATGAAAAATAGAATTACCATTCGATTCAGCAATCCCACTACTGGCTATCTACCCAAAGGAAAAAAAATAATATTTCAAAGGGACACCCGCACTCACATGTTTATTTTGTATTAGGTTGGTGCAAATGTAATTGTAAATGTTTAAAAAAAAAACACCATTACTTTCACACCAACCTAATAGCACTATTCACAAGGGCAAAGATATGGAATCAACCTAAGTGTCCATCAACAGAAGAATGAATAAAGAAAATGTGATGTATATATATGCAATGGAATACTATTTGACCACAAAAAAAGAATGAAAACATGTCATTTGCAGCAATGTGGATGGAACGGGAGGTCATTATCTTAAGTAAAATAAGACAGGCACAAAAAGATAAGTATTGCATGTTCTCATCTATATGTAAGGGTTAAAAAAATTGAATCCATGGAGATAGAGAGTGGATAGATAATAGAGACTGGGGAAGGTTCATGGGGGAAAGGAAGGAGGATGCAGAGAAATGGGTTAAAGGGTACAAACATACAGTGAAACAGAAGGAATAAATTCAATGTTTGATAGCAGAGTACGATGACTATACTTAAATGTATTATACTCAGATGATGGACACCCACTGCTATCAAAGATGGAAAATAAAAAAGGTAAATACATATAACTTAGGACAGTGTGGCATTACGGATCAAGAGCCCCCCAAAAATATGCATTCCTTTTACCCACTGATTACGCCATTAGAAGTTAAAGCTAAAGAAATATTAAGGGTATGCAAAATAACATAAATGAAAAGGATGCTCATCCCAAAGTTCAACAAATAGATACAGTTTAAACGATTTAAAAATATGTTTTTGTTAAATTTTGAATGACATAGTAGAACCTTCTGTGCTCTTAGAGGAGGGTAGGCTTTCACCCAGGGAGTAAAGGAAAGCTTATTCTTCTACTCATTTGCCATCTTGATTATCTCTACCCACTCATGCCCTTAGGACTTGTTAATTAGTTTGCTCAGGTTCCTGGATGCTTCTTGGGCATATGAAAGGCCATCATACTTGAATTGTTTTTTTATATCTCTTACTTTTATTCCAAGGTGCTAGATTTATAAATGGAGCCAGGCCCATTTGGTATCTGACCACTCAGGTACCTGACTGAGTTATTGTTTCAGGCTTGGCAGCTAACTGGGGTTAAGATGGAACTTAAGGCTGGAAAGATAAGCTCAGGTTAAATTCGAAGGATAAATCCTGTGTACAACTCACCAGGCATTTGCTTAGATAAAAATATAAATTTTTTCCCACTTAACCCTGTCCTCTTTGTGTATACTTTGAGACACTGTCCAAGGAGAGGTGATTATGCCTGTCTGGAATTCATGTATTTTTGTATTAACTTTCATGATATATATGTTAAGTAAGAAAAACTTTCTATAAAACAGTAAGAACTGTGACCACCTATATTAAGATGATCTTAGGACTAAGAAGTAAGACTACATGATCAACATGACTCAGTTATTTGCCCAGAAAAAATTAAGACTATAAACCAACAAATAATTTTCCTACCACGGAAATCCCTGAAAATTGATTTCTGAGGCAACACTCTCCTCACCTAAGCAGACCACTCACTTATCAAGTACAGTTCACTTATCAAATCTCCATTCAAGACTTATGCCATGCTCTGTTAATCAATCCAAGGCTATTGTGTTATAAAATTTGCCTAATTAATGTTTCAACTTTGCAAGGCCCATCCTTGAAATCATCCAGCCTACCTTTATAAAACTAACTTTAAAAAATTAAAACTCACTTATCCCAAGCACTGAGGTAGTGTGTCTACAAACTATTATTCAATTAACACTTACTTTTCCTTTGGTTTGCTTGACATCCTTAAATATACATTTCTGTTAGCCCATTTTCACACTGCTATAAAGAACTACCTGAGACTGGGTAATTTATAAAGAAAAGAAGTTTAATTGACTCAAAGTTCCACACAGCTGGGGAGGCCTCAGGAAACTGATAATCACGGCAGAAGGCAAAGGAGAAGCAAGCATCTTCTTCACAAGGCAACAGGCAAGACAGAGAAAGCATGCAAGGAAATGCCACACTTCTAAACTATTAGATCTCATGAGAAGTAATTCACTATCATGAGAACAGCATGGGGGAAACTGCCCCCATGATCCAATCACCTCCCATGAGGTCCCTCCCTTGACATGTGGGGATTACAATTTGAGATGAGATCTGGGTGGGAACACAGCATCAAACCATATCATATCACCTTTGGTCCCTCCAAAATCTCATGTCCTTCTCACATTTCAAAACAGTCATGCTTTCCCAACAGTCCCCCAAAGTCTTAACTCACTCCAGCATTAACCCAAAAGTCCAAGTCCAAAGTCTCATCAGAGACAAGGTAAGTTCCCCCTACCTGTGAGCCTATAAAATCCAAAACAAGTTAGTTATTTCCAAGATGCAATGAGGGTACAGGCATTGGGTAAATGTTCCCATTTCAAAAGAAGAAATTCATCAAAACCAAGGGGCTACAGGCCCCATGCAAGTCTGAAACCCAGTAGGGCAGTCGTTAAATCTTAAAGCTCCAGAATGATGTCCTTTGACATCATGTCTCACATCAGGGCATGTTGATGCAAGGGGTGGGCGTCCATGGTCTTGGGCAGCTCTGCTTCTGTGGTTCTTCAGGGTACACCCCCCATAGCTGCTTTCACAGGCTGGCGTTGAGTGCCTGTGGCTTTTCCAGGTGCATGGTGCAAGATGTCAGTGGATCTACCAATTCTGGGGTCTGAATGATGGTGGCCCTCTTCTCACAGATCCACTAGGCAGTGCCCCAGTGTGGGAACCTTTTGTGTGGGTTCCAACCTTCCAACCCCATATTTTCCCTTGCATTGCCCAAGTCAAGGGTCTCCATGAGGGCTCCATCTCTGCTACAGACTTCTGCCTGGACATCTAGGTATTTCCATATATCCTCTGAAATCTAGATGGAGGTTCCCAATCCTCAACTCTTCTCTTCTGCATACTCACAGACCCAACACCACATGGAAACCACCAACACTCGGGACTGGCACCCTCTGGAGCAACAGCCTGAGCTGTACCTGGGCTCCTTTTAGCCATGGCTAGAGCTGGAATGGCTGCGATGCAAGAAGCCATGTCCCTAGGCTGCACAAAGCGGCAAGACTCTGGGCCCCGCCAATAAAACCATTCTTTTCTGCTAGGCCTCCAAGCCTGTCATGGGAGGAGCTGCCAAGAAGATCTCAGAAATGCTCTGGAGGCATATTCTACATTTTCTTGGCTATTAACATTCAGTTCCTCGTTAGTTGTGCAAATTTCTGCAGCTGGCTTGAATTTCTCTCCAGATAATGGGTTTTTCTTTTCAACCACATGGTCAGGCAACAAGTTTTTCAAACTTTTATGTTCTTCTTCCCTTTTAAACATAAGTTTCCATTTCAAATCATCTCCTTGTGGACATGACAGATCATCTCTTTGTGAACAAGTGCGTATGACTATACACTTTCAGGGAAAAAAAAGTAACCTCTTGAATGCTTTGCTGCTTAGAAATTTCTTCTGCCAAATACCCTAAATTATCTCTCTTAAGTTCAAAGTTCCACAGATCTCTAGGGCAGAGGCAAAATGTCACCAGTCTCTTTGCTAAAGCATAGCAAGAGTGACCTTTGCTCCAGTTCCCAATAAGTTCCTCATGTCCATCTGAGACCTCCTCAGCCTGGACTTCATTGTCCATATTACTATTAGCATTTTGGTCAAAACCGTTCAACAAGTCTCTAGGAAGTTTCAAACTTTCAATCTTTCTGTCTTCTTCCAAGCCCTACAAACTGTTCCATCCTCTGCCTGTTACCCAGTTCCAAAGTCATGTCCACATTTTTAGGTATCTTTATAGCAATACCCCACTTTTGGTACCAATTTTCTGTATTAGTCCACTTTCAGACTGCTGTAAAGAACTACCTAACACTGGGTACTTTATAAATAAAAGAGGTTTAATTGACTCACAGTTCTGCATGGCTGGGGAGGCCTCAGGAAACTTACAGTCATGGATGGCAGAAGGCACAAAAGAAGTAAGCACCTTCTTCACAGGGCAGTAGGAGAGAGAAAGAGTGCGTGCAAGGGAGTGCCACACTTAAATAATCAGGTCTCATGAGAACTCATTCATTATCATGAGAACAGCATGGGGGAAGACCACCACCATGATCCAATCACCTCTCACCAGGTCCCTCCCTCAACATGTGGGGAATACAATTCAAGATGAGATTCTGGTGGGGACAGAGAGCCAAACCATATCAACAACCAGTTAGAATAAGAATGCTTTAATCAAAAGTATTGAGTAAACTAGTCAAAGTTATGAGAACTATTAAAATGTTCTGTCTTTTTAATTGTAAAAACAGAGAGCCCAAGTATTGCCAAGTGTGTCTACATTCTGTTGACAGTGAAATGAAATAAAACAAAGCTCTTTCCTACAGACAAACATTTATAACCCTGCAATGTATTTCTACATTATTTTGCATCTCACCAGAATTGTCATTTTGAAATGAACTTGTTTCTTAAAACCTTTAAATGTTGAACATTTTTTATTGCTACTGTTCATGAGATGTAGTTTGCTTAGTTAATACATAGTCTTTATATACATATAAACAAAAAAATTAGTCTTTTAACACAACTGAAAAATATATCTGATTTCCTGTATTAGGCTGCAATAGGCTGTAATAGGCTGCACTGTATTCAGTCTACAAACAGGGAGAATTATTACCATGATGTAGCAAAAGAAAGAAGAATTGCTTAGGGGTGGGGTTCATGAACGTCATTTCTGAGGTTGCCTTTTATTCATATAAGCATAATATAGTTGATACCAGGATTAAATTTCTTTGACCTTCCCTTTTGAGAAATAAGTGTTCACAGTTCATTTACTTGTTAATCAAGCTGCCATACTGAGATTGCCCCTAAGAATGTAATAAGAATAGTGAGGTTTATTCACAATCTAGTGACAATCAATTGAAAAAAATTTATTTAAACATCCTGGCAGACCTATCATTAGAAAAATCTGGTTTAAATAGAGGTAAATATAAAATTTTCACTAAAAATTACTTTCTAATTTGTCTAAGGTACCAAAAATAGATAAAAGCAATAATAATATATGTGTCCATAAACATAATAAAACTCAATACAAAAATGTCTAATTCTAATAGTTATAAATGCTAAAGGACAAAAAATATATCTCATCTCAGGCCTAAAAACTCTTTAAATACCCTTCTCTAATTTCTCCATTTTGAGCCACTTCAAAGTCTCTGTCAAGGTGGTGACTTTCTTACCACAATAAGTTCTAGATAAGCTTTACTATATTAACAGGTTTTTTGCTGATACATTGAGAGTTCAACAACAGTTACATATATTATGACTCCACATATGAATAGTATTTGAGTATCTAGAAGTATAAATAAGGATTATATCAGGTAACTGTGAGATTATTTTCTTTCTTTTTTTTTTTTTTTCCTTTTGAGACAGTCTCACTCTTTCTCCCAGGCTGGAGTGCAGTGGCACCATCTCGGCTCACTGCAACCTCCGCCTCCTGGGTTCAAGCAATTCTCTGCCTCAGCCTCCCAAGTAGCTGGGATTACAGGCACCCACCACCTATGCCTGGCTAATTTTTGTATTTTTAGTAGAGACGGGGTTTCACCATCTTGGCCAGGCTAGTCTTGAACTCCTGACCTCGTGATCAACCCACCTCTGCCTCCCAAAGTGCTGGGATTACAGGTGTTAGCCACCTCACCTGGCTTTATTTTCTTTTCTCCATGATCTGTTATTCTCAAATGTCCAATAATAACTATTCTTACTTTTAATAGAAAATATTTATTTTAAAATTTTAAGTGTATCTACATAGTAACTTTTAAAATTAACCTTGATTTTAATCTTTAAGCTAGCCAATGTCATTGACATTGAACTGAAATTACTGCAACAACACTTCTGGTTAATGTTAGTTGTGTAAAATTAGCTCTCAGTTTTGGGAGTGAGTTCTCTTGTTATAATCTGAAGCTTTCTCTAGCATTCTGAAAAGTAAATGGCATGAGGATCTTTCAGTCTCCCTCTCCCTTTCAAAATTTAAATAAAAATTACTAATATAAACTAATGGTGGCAATATATATATTTACCCAAATTGTGTGTAGAGACATGCAAAAATTGAAAATAATTTCAAAACCGAGTTATTGCTATACCAATGATTCATAGTAACATACACTTAAATAATTACCCAAAGTAATGTATCAGACAAAGAAAGCATCTGTCACACACTGACAAGTTACCCCTTAAGTTCAGAGGGAGTCTCCTTGGATTTATTAAGTTTTTGTTTTGCTTTGTTTATTTTTCTTACAGGAGTTTTTTTAGTTGTTTTTTTAAAAAGTATTTTGCACACACATTATTTGTATTGAAATTCACTACATTTTTACTACTTTTAAGCACATTAATGAAATAAAATATTTTTTAAAAGACTCACTTAAGGCAATCCAGCAAAAATTAAAAAGCTCACTAGGTCATTTTCCCAAATTGACCTAACGAGGAAATAGGTTCTTCTGAGTTTCATATTGGAGGAAGAATAAAATAATTAAGATCAAATTCGAAGCCTGATATTTTAGCAGCAATTCAATTCTATGTAAAACACATCAGTGTTACTTTAAGGTACCCAAACCCCTTCAAAGAGTTTCAAGACTGACTCCAGAATGAAGATTCTCAAAATGTCCAAGCATGTGAGGCAGCATGGCATCAAACCTTCAAGGAAATCTGTCAACATGCCTTGTAGAGTCTCACAATGTACCAATTGACAAAAGTAAGTAAGTTGCATATTTGAGCAAAAAGATACTGGGTTTCTGGAGGTAACTTTTTAATTATTTAAATGTAATCATGATGCTAAATATGATATAAATGTCATTAAAAGATTTATCAAAGAACAAATTGATCCTTATCCAATAAAACTAAAGTTCTAAGAACAACACAAATATTTATTACAAATCTCATTATATTTATTATTTATGATGTAGAAAATCATATTTCTAAGGGTGTTACATTAAAAAATGATTTTAAATACTTAAAGATATATTTACAAATTATGTTTTCAAAACTTTCAACTTTTAAACTGAAAAGAAACTTCAAACTCTTGACTGACGCTGGTTATCTCTGAAAAGAGGCTGTTTCCTTCGTTTTAGTTTCCTATAGTTTCCAAGTTCTCCTTTATAAGCATTTAACAATTTTATAATTGGAAGACATAAGTTGAGGTTGGAAGGATTGTTAGAAAGAAAATAAAACCATACACTCAGGATTTGCAGTCAAATTCTCCCAATTCTCTGTATTGCCTATTAATCATTAGACACATTGGCACTTTGATACTGTTGAATTTAAATTCAAAAGCATAAACATATCTCCAGACTTGTGAGTCAAATAATTATAAATCATAGAACGAGCAGGCACATTCTGTCTCACAGGAAAAAGATGCAGAAAAAAACAAATTATATACAGGATCATATCATGCCAAAATGCAGAACATTTTCTCGTTATTCACATTAAGCCATGCTGAATATGTTCAGCCTTATGCACTTCAGACTTATGTATTTTAGTTACATAGCCATCTTTTATTTTTTAAGAGAAGTACAAAAATGCAATAAAGCCTATTTTAACAAGGCAATGCTAAAATTCAATGAAAGCTTTATTATCCCCACTTGGTACATTATTCTTGAGATCAAAGTTAATTATCTTTTCTAAGATGATACCTATCTGTCCCATAGTTTTCTTGTTCAGTAACTTCCATTTAAAATTTTCTCTGCTTCCAAACCAAAGGAAATGTTAAGGTACATGATGTGTCTCTGAAGATCTAAGACTCCAAATGCTTTTGGTCTTTAGAAGTGCAACTACAGAGAAACCACAAAGGACTACAAAGCAGGATGAAATATTAGCCATGGCCCTTGTGTAGATTATAGCCAAAGGAGTATATTTGGCTTGAGGGATTCAATGATTTATTACTGTTCAACTAACCTCCAATGAAAGTATTGTAACGTCTCTGGAACAGACTTTAGAAACATCTCTAGGTGTCAAGCACAAGAGAGAGGGAGAGACTGACTTAGCATATAGACTGAGTCTATCACTGTCAATAATACTATAAAAGCATACTATAAAATATTTCCAAGTCCCCTCTGACTAGTAAGAAAGACCAAGCTCTGAACTCATAAGCTCATAAGGTCTTGATTTACTGCCACTGTTTTCAATACATTGGCTCACTTGCTCATAATAAAGTTGAAATCATGATACTCCTTTTATATTTAGAAATAGTCATTCTACTTTCATGCTTCCTGGTTCAGGAATCAAAAAATAGCTAAGGAAACATGGTGTTGGGTGTATGGCTGCGTGATAGGAATACAAATGTAGAGAATGTAGCAATGATGAATTGCTCATACAACAAACCCTGCAACCGATAGAACAGTAACTGCTTTTATACTAGTTATTTTCTTACTGATGAAAATTCCTACTGCTGATAAGAATTACATCATAACCACTTCTTTAGGAATATATGTTACCATAAAACTTAACACTTGATTTCAATTTATTTATTGGCATTTTATGTTGCTTAATTTTTGAACATTATACTAATAATTATCATCTTCCAAACTCACTGGGGAAAGACTAATCAAAAGATCTTAAGGGACTGACTTTGACTTCTCTATAATTCTATTAAAGTGCATACTATTAAGACACCATACTTCAATGTCATTAAACAGAACTTTTAAAATTCATTCAGCCACATCCATTCATCACATATTTATAAAACATCTATTATATGCCAGTTCTGTTGTAGGCCTCAGAGACGAAAGAATAAACAACAGAGGAAGAAAGCTCTGAATTTAGATTAGCCAGTTGTAAGACAGTATCCTGGGCGATACCTTAAAATTTTAAGATTCTTATTATAATTTTAAACTACTCAGAATTTGTAACAATTCCATTAACCTAATTAACATTTTAAAATATTCTGAAGATAAAAATATTCACCATTAGACCTTGATAAAGAAAATGCTTTATTTCATATGAGTGCATATTAAATTCTAATAAAGTAGAATTTATTTAAAAGAAGAAAATATTGCTCTGAATTTAAGGAATTAAGTTTTCTCTTGATAGGTAACATAAAATAGCATAAGTAATAGATGCCCCCAAAAAGTCATTTTTTTCACTTCACAGAAAATGCCTACATCATAATGCCTTAAACTACAGACCACAGAGGTAATTTATTCCCAAGTCAACACCTCCACTTCTATCCCCCAGAATAGAAAACAATTGCTAAAACTATAAGAATAAAACAAACATTAATTTACAAAAAGCTATTTATTACATTCATAGCTGGAAAGCTAATAAACTTTGGAAAGATATTTTCCACTCTAGTCCAACTCAAATGATAGTATCTACATCTTCATTCAACAGAAAATAAGTCTCAAATAAAGAGATTAATCTCTAAATCCCTGCCATTCATCATCAAAGGCAAATTAGGTAACTGCTTGCTGCTTCTTCTACCATTTCAATAATTCATAAGATTCTCCTGCAAAGGATGCATCAGTTAAATCTTTGGGAGTAAAGTGTCTTTACAGTCGAATTCATATGGGGTGGTTTAAATAACTGACTTTGACATTTCATGAACTAAGTTACAGCCAACCTGAATGGGGTTGAAACATCATTCGACTACGAAGTTCAGTCCTGAGAAAAAAGGAACTTGCCTTTGGAATTATCTTATGTCCTTGTCTGTGCCCTTCACTCACTTCTATACTCCCCTTCACTTCAGCTGCCTGGTGCCTGGGCATCCTCTGAATGTCCAGTGACTGCACTCCAGGGTCCAGATGATTAGAAAAGGAGCTGATTGGACTGTTTTCCACTAAAATGTGACTATCATTTTGTTTACTCTTCCAGGAGTATCCATCTTTTAAGAGCAAATGGAAAAAAGAGAAACAGTTGTTAATGTTTGGTAAACAGTCTTATGCTGTGGTAATTCAGGATGTGTTAACATCAAAATGAAGAACTTCAAGCAGTTTGTGTAGGGCAGAAAACATTGGACTGGAAGACTTCCTAGGCCACTCCTCATTCTAACAGCATCGGTCCTGTTTCAGGTTAATAAATAAGTAGAGCTAATCATTCCCTCTATTTCTTTGGCACCCTATAAATATCTGTTTCTTTACTCACCACTTGTAAAGTACTTCATTTATTCATTCAACACTCAAATGTCTGTCAAATGCGTAGCCTGTTCTAGATATTATTTTGGGCCCTAACAGTGCAGCGGTGAAAGAACCCTGCACTTCCCTTTGTGGGACCCACAGTCTGGCAGTAAAAAACCCTGTGGTATAAAATGAAGAAATAAATAAACAAGATAATTTCATATTATAAAAATATTTATAAGGAAATAAACAAGGTGTTAAGATCGGTTTTGCCTGGGAGAGCTCCTTGAGAATAAGTGGTCAAGGAAGTTCCCTCTGAAAAGGTGACTTTGACCTGAGACCTAAAAGGGGAGAATGAGCCAGTCAGGCAAACTGCTGGGGAAAGAGCATTTCAGGCAGAGGCAACAGCAATGTGTATATCCCTTACCCCAGGAAGGGGCTTGCCATGTTCCATGAAAAGAGGCAGGGCCATTGTTTTGAAGCATGGCAAGAGGATGAGTGGTAGGAGGTGAGGTTGGAAAGACAAGCAGGAGCCAAACCTTGTAAGTCTGAATTTTCTTCTCTGTGCCAGTGGAAAGTTAGGGAGAAATTTAATGAGCTGGGGAATGAAGGGAAGATCTGATTTATATTTTATCACTCATTCAAGATCACTTGAGGTCACCTTCCCACAACCAAACTATCTTTCTTTATCTTAATGGATGAGAGAGCAGCCTCTAAAATTGGACTGCCTAGGGTTAAATCCTGCCTCCTCCACCATTTATAGACCTGTGACTTTTGACAAGTATTATAACCTCTTTCAAACACAGCATCCTCATTTTTTAAATGTGGAAATAGTAGTACTTATGAAATCTGTACTTCCTAGTACAAAACAGAGTTCCTGATTTCCCCTCTTGCCCCTTGCTAAAACTGTACTTCTCTCAGTCTTCAATGAATGACACCATAATCCATCCAGTTGTTCTGACCAAACTCCACCTTATAATTTTCCCTCACAAGCTACATTTAATTATGTCATTTCTACCTTCAAAAAAGTGTATTCTAAATCTGATCTCCATTGTTAAAACAGTACAGGTTCCCATTACCTCTCTCCTAGCTACTGCAACCACTATATTTTTTTCAACACAGAGTCTTTCTCTGTCACCCAAGCTGGAGTGAGGTGGTATGATCTTTGTTTAGCCTCCAAGTAGCTGGGACTACAGGTGTGGGTCATCATAGTCACTTTTAATCATGTTTCAGGCAGTCTCCTTGGACTGGCTAGTTTTTGTATTTTTTGTAGAGATGAGGTTTTTCCATATTGCCCAGTCATATCTTGAACTAGTGGACTCAAGCAATACACCTGCTTCAGCCACCCACAGTACTGGGATTACAAGTGTGAGCCATAGCATCCAGCCTGCAACTGCTTTCTAACACTTAAATACATCTTCTACTCTCAAAACCTACAGTCTAGTTTTTATATGGTTTTTAAAAAGTGATCTTTTAAAGATGAAAGTCAGATCTTATAGCTATCCTACCTATAACTCTCAAATAGAATCCCATTACATATTCAGTCTTATTGCAATTAATAAGACCCTGATGACCTGATCCTGGCCCAACACTCTCACCAGATGTCCTACTGGCTTCTTTATTCCTGAGAACACTCAAAACTCTTTCACTGAGAGTTTTTTCACTGCCTGCTCCCAGCCTCCACTCATTGCCTGGAAAGCTATTCTCCTAAATCTTTACCTTGCTTCTTTCTCATCATTCAATTCTCAACTTAAATGTCACCTCCACAAACAAGCCTTTCCAGATAACCCAGTTAAGTTTCATCTTTCTCAATCTCAGTTGTCCCAAACTGTATGGTTTCAGGACCCTTTTGTACTCTTAATAATTATTGAGAACTTTAAAGATCTTTTATTTATGTAGATTATAGGTATTAATATGTAATTTAGAAATGAACACAAAGAAGTTTTGAAATTACATGTTCATTGAGTCATTTTAAATAATAATTTACTTACAGCCAAGTAATAGCATATTTTTATGAGAAATAACTTTATTTTCCGAAACAAATATATTGAGTGAAAGCAGTGGCATTTTGTTTCACGTTTTCAAAAACGTCTTTAGCATGTGGCTTCATAAAAAACAGATGGATTCTCATACTTGCTTCTAAAGCATTCAATCAGTTATAAAATGTTGTTTAATGTTAAAGCATATGAATAAAATCTAGCCTATAAATCCAGCCTATATGAATAAAATCCATATAGTTGGAAAAGGGCAGAGTGTTCTAAAAGCCTTTCCAGATAATTGTACACCAAGACTCAACAAATATTAATTACAATATGGAATCTGAAACCATAACAATAAACTTCTCTGTTTAACTAATAACTAAAATCAATACTAAAATCATTAAACTAAAATCTATTGGTCTATCTTGCATTTTGAATTTGATTTTGTAACATTGTTAGAGAAGGCACACAGCCAGAAACAAACAGACAAGAGAACCCCTGAGGAAGAGTCTTGGAGACACCTCCCACTGATAGTCAGTGCTGCTCAACTGATAGTCAATGAGAAAGACAATAGCTACACTAACTACTTGTGATCTTGTGTTTGGGCTCCTCTGGATCTGAAGGAAATTATTAGGCCCTAGTCAGAGATAACCATGGTAGAGACTTTCCCTGCTGATGAGTATACTCACTCCCCCAGTAACTCACCCTAGAGTAAATAGCCTTTTACTCATAATCATAGTGAAAAACAAACCCTGGGTGGAGATTTTAAATACAAATGAGACATACAACATGTGTACTAGCATGTACAACCACAAAACATGCAGGTCCAAGGAAACCACCTAAAACATGATTACAAGTGACACCCTCTCATGCCCCTTCATAAATAATCATGTAAGATTCTCATAGAGTTCCCCAGCAGTAACTGCTGCTGGTTCACTCTCTCATGCAGCCCAATCTGCCTATCTTTCAGAGTGTACTGCCTCTTTAAACCCTGCTGCTGCTGCTGCCGCTGCTGCTTTTCAGTCAGGCCAGCCCACTCCTCTCTTGAAATCCACATAAAACAACACTAACCTTTAATGTAAATCAGCTAAATGCCACAGTTAAAAGACACAGAATGGCAATCTAGAGAAAGAACCAAGAACCATTGGTATGCCATCTTCAAGAGACCCATCTCACATGCAAAGACACACATAGGCTCAAAATAAAGGGATGAGAGAACACCTACCAAGCAAATGGAAAACAGAAAAAATAGTAGGGGTTTCAATCCTGGTTTCTGACAAAACAGACTTTAAACCAACAAAGATCAAAAAGACAAAGAACAGCATTACATAATGGTAAAAGGTTCAATTCAACAAGAAGAACTAACTCTCCAAAATATATATGCACCCAGTAGAGGAGCACCCAGATTTATAAAGCAAGTTCTTCGAGATTGTCTAAGAGACTTCAACTCCCACACAATAATAGTGGGAGACTTTAACACCCCACTGACAATATTAGATCATCAAGAGAGAAAATTAACAAGGATATTCAGGACCTGAACTCAGCTCTGAATCAAGTGGACCTAATTGATATCTACAGAACTCTCCACCCAAAAATAACAGAATATATATTCCTTGCACGGCCACATAGCACTTACTCTAAAATCAATCACATAATCATAAGTAAAACACTCCTCAACAAATGCAAAAGAACTGAAATCATAACACTCTCAGACCACAGCACAATCAAATTAGAACTCAAGATTAAGAAATTTACTCAAAACCATACAACTACATGGAAATTGAGCAATCTGCTCCTGAGTCACTTTGGTGTTAAATAATGAAATCGAAGCAGAAATCAAGAAGTTTTTTTGAAATTGATGAGAACAAAGATACAACATACCAGAATCTCTGGGATGCAGCTAAAGCAGTGTTAAGAGGGAAACGTATAGCACTAAATGCCAACATCAAGAAGCTAGAAAGATCTCAAGTTAACAACCTAATATAAAAATGAAAAGAACTAGAACACCAAGAGCAAACAAAGCCCAAAGCTAGCAGAAGACAAGAAATAATCAACATCAGAGCTGAACTGAAAGAGATAGAGACACGTAAAACCCTTTAAAAAATCAACAAATCCAGGAGCTGTTTTAAAAAAATAATAATAAAATAGACAGACTGCTAGTTAGACTAATAAAGAAGAGAGAAGATTCAAATAAATGCAATCAAAATGATAAGGATGATATCAGCTCTGATGCCACAGAAATAGGAACAACCATCAGAGAATATTACAAACACATTTATGTATATAAATTAGAAAATTCTGATACATCCTCCCAAGATTGAACTAGGAATAAATTAAATCCCTGAATAGACCAATAATTAATTCTGAAATTGAGGCTGTGATCAATAGCCTACCAACCAAAAAAAAAAGCCCAGAATCAGACAAAGGTGCAGCTGAATTCTACCAGAGGTACAATGAAGAGCTAATACTATTTCTACTGAAACTGTTCCAAAAAAAATTGAAAAACAGGAACTCTTCCATAACTCATTCTATGAGACCAGCATCAGTCTGCTACCAAAACCTAGCAGAGACACAAAAAAGAAAGAAAACTTCAGGTCAACATCCCTGACGAACATCAATGCAAAAAATATCAATAAAATACTGGCAAATTGAATCCAGCAGCACATCTGAAAGCTTATCCACATGACCAAGTTGGTTTCATCCTCAGGATGCAAGGTTGGTTCAACATACACAAATCAATAAATGTGATTCATTACATAAACCGAACTAAAGACAAAAACCTTATGATTACCTTAATAGATACAGAAAAGGCCTTCGATAAAATTCAACATCCCTTCATTTTAAAAACTCCAGTAAACTAGATATTGGAGTAATATGCCTAAAAATAATAAGAGCCATATATGCCAAACCCACAGCCAATATTATACTGAATGGGCAAAAGTTGGAAGCATTTCCCTTGAAAACAGGCACAAGACAAGAATGCCCTCTCTTACCACTCCTATTTAACATAGTATTGGAAGTTCTGGCCAGGACAAACAGGCAAAAGAAAGAAATAAAGGGTATTCAAATAGGAAGAGAGGAAGTCAAATTATCTTTGTTTGCAGATAACATGATCCTGTATCTAGAAAACCCCATAGTCTCAGACCCAAAGCTTCTTAAGCTGATAAGCAACTTCAGCAAAGTCTCAGGGTACAAAAGTCAATAGGCAAAAATCACTAGCATTCCTATACACTAACAATAGGCAAGAAGAAAGCCAAATCATGAATGAACTCCCATTCACAATTACTACAAAAAGAATAAAATATTTAGGAATACAGCTAACAAGGAAAGTGAAGGACGTCTTCAAGGATAAGTACAAACCACTGCTCAAAGAAATCAGAGAGGACATGAACAAATGGAAAAACATTCCATGCTCATGAATAGGAAGAATCAATATCGTTAAAATGGCAATACTGCCCAAAGTAATTTATAGATTCAATGCTATTCCCATTAAACTACCATTGACATTCTTCAGAGAATTAGAAAAAACTACTTTAGGATTCATATGGAAACAAGAAAGAGCCCAAATAGCCAAGACAATTCTAAGCAATCATGCTACTCGACTTCAAACTATACTACAATGCTACAGTGGTTACAGTGGTTTTGGTTAAAACATCATGGTACGGGTACAACAACAGACACATAGACCAATGGAACAAAATAGAGAACTCAGAAATAAGACCAAACACCAACAACAATTTAATCTTCAACAAACCAGACAAAAGCAATGGGAAAAGGATTCCCTATTTAGTAAATGGTGCTGGGAAAACTGGCTAGCTATATGCAGAAACCTGAAGTTGGACCCTTTCTTACACCTTACATAAAAATTAACTCAATATGGATTAAAGACTTAAATATAAAACCTCAAACTATAAAAACCCTAGAAGAAAACCTAGGCAATACCATTCAGGATATAGGCACGGACAAAGATTTTATGACCAAGACACCAAAGCAATTGCAACAAAAGCAAAAATTGATGAACAGGATCTAATTAAACTAAAGAGTGTCTGCACAGCAAAAGAAACTATCAACAGAGTAAACAGCCTACAGAGTGGGAGAAAATTTCTGCAAAAGAATGCATCTGACAAAGGTCTAATGTCCAGCATCTACAAAGAACTTAAACTAATTTATATATTAAAAAAAAAACAATTAAAAGTAGGCAAAGGACACGAACAGGCATGTTTTAAAAGAAGACATACATGTGGCCAACAATCATATGAAAAAAAGCTCACCATCACTGATCATCAGATAAATGCAAATCAAAACCCACAATGAGACACCATTTCACACCAGTTAGAATGGCTACTATTAGAAAATCGAAAAATAGATGCTGGCAAGGTTGTGGAGAAAAAGGAATTGTTATACACTGTCATTGTGAGTGTAAATTAGTTCAACCATTGTGGAAGACACTGTGGCAATTCCTCAAAGATCTAGAGGCAAAAATGCCATTCAACCCAGCAATCTCATTACTGGACATATATGAAAAACAATACAAACATTTCTGGCAGGGCACAGTGGCTCACGCCTGTAATCCCAGCACTTTGGGAGGCCAAGGCAGGCAGATCACCTGAGGTCAGGAGTTCGAGACCAGCCTGGCCAACATGGTGAAACCCTCTCTATTAAAAATACAAAAATGGCTGGGCGTGGTGGCTCACGCCTGTAATCCCAGCACTTTGAGAGGCCGAGGCGGGCATCACAAGGTCAGGAGATCAAGACCACAGTGAAACCCCATCTCTACTAAAAATACAAAAAATTAGCCGGGTGCGGTGGCAGGTGCCTATAGTCCCAGCTACTCAGGAGGCTGAGGCAGGAGAATGGTATGAACTCAGGAGGCGGAGCTTGCAGTGAGCCAAGATCATGCCACTGCACTCCAGCCTGGGGGACAGAGCAAGACTCCATCTCAAAAAAAAAAAAAATACAAAACTTAGCCAGGTATAGTGGTTGGCATATGTAATCTCAGCTACTCGAGAGGCTGAGACAGTAGAATCACTTGAACCCAGAAGACAGAGGTTGCAGTGAGCTGAGATCGTGCCATTGCACCCCAGCCTGGGCGACGAGAGTGAAACTCCATCTCAAAAAATATATATATATAAACCATTCTATTATGAAGATTCATGTACATGTATGTTCATTGCAGCACTGTTCACAACAGCAAAGACATGGAATCAACTTAAATGGCCATCAATGATAAGCCGGATTTTAAAAAATGTGGTACATAAATGAGACCATGTCATTTGCAGGGACATGGATGGAGCTGCAGACCATTATCCTCAACAAACTAATGTAAGAACAGAAAACCAATACATGTGTTATTACTTATAAGTGGGAGCTGAATGATGAGAACACATGGACAGGTGGGAGAAAACAACACACACTGGGGCCTGTCAGAGGGTGGGAAGTAGAAGCGGGGAGAGCACCAGGAAAAATAGCCAATGGATGCTGATGAGATGATTGGTGCAGCAAATCACCATGGTACACATTTACCTGTGTAACAAACCTGCACATGTAACCCTGAACTTAAAATAAAAGTTGGAAATTTAAAATAAAAAGAAATGTACTTTACCTTCCTTCAATAAACTCTGCTACTTAACCTGATTAGGTTTGTAGCATTCATTAGACACTGAAAGGGGCTCTGATCTTTTCCCAAAAAAAGGCTGCAAATTTTGTATCCTCTACCCAGAAAAATCTGTTTTATTGTTATTATCATTAATATTTTTAAAAGTAATTTTTTTTGATCTGTTCAAAATGTGTGATGTATTTCAAATTTAAAATAGAAAACAATTTTAAAGCAATGCAAAAACAAAAAACAAAAAACAATAAAGTGAACAATCACATGCAGAGATCACAAAGAGCAAATAGGTCCTTTAAGCTGGGATAAACTTTTCAATGACTGCTACATACAGTAATTCAAAAAGTGCCATAAATGAAAAAACTTTGATCTTTTAAAAAAGATTATTTGTGCAGGAGATCTATGATCAATGACTCAAAACAGACCTCTCAAAACAACAGTGACACTGATATTGAAGTTGCATGATGAGTTCAAATAAAATAGTTTTATAAAATTAGGAAAATAATAATTTAAAAATAATAGATTTCAAGTTTGTGTGTAACTAATTCAATATTTTTTTAAATAAACTGAAATATTTCATCTGGATCCTTAAAATTTTATATATGTATATTTATATTTGAGGTTAACTTGTATTTTTACACATATTGGGATCTACCAATATAATCTAATTAGTGTGTAGCCTATGAAAAAGACATGATTTAAATAAATCAGAGTACATATATATATGATGAAAAACTATGCAGCCTTTAAAAGTAATTTAGAAATTCATATTTATTGACATAGAAAGGCATATATTGATAAGTAGAAAAAAGCAGTTACCTCATAACATGTATGACAGAGCCTTATTTATGTGAATTAATTATATACGTAAATATATAAACAGAGAGAGATGGAAGAGCCCCCATAAATTTTTTTTTAAGGCCGGTGAAATTTAAATTGTTTTATTGATATATAATAGCTATACATATTTGGGGGTTACCTGTGATATTTTGATACCTGTATAAAATGTATAATGCTCAAATCAAGGTAACTGAGATATACATCACCTCAAACATTTATCTTTTCTTTCTGTTGGGAACATTACAAATTTTTTAGCTATTTTTAAGTATATAATAAATTATTATTAACTACAATTTCCCAGCTATTTTGAAATATATCATTATTATCTATAATTTCTCTACTGCACTATCAAATACTAGCACTTATTTGGTTAGCACACACTACTTATAAGGCCAGTGGGTATATATCAGTGTCAATTCCCTGATTGTGATATTGTATTATAATTATGAAAAAAGTCATCACTGGGTAAAACGGAGTGAAGGGTATATGGATCACTCTGTATTATTTCCTACAACTCTATGTGACTCTACAATGGTCTTTAAACTTTTTTTTTTTTTGCATTTTTTTTTAAATTATACTTTAAGTTCTAGGGTACATGTGCACAACGTGCAGGTTTGTTACATATGTATACATGTGCCATGTTGTTGTGCTGCACCCATTAACTCGTCATTTACATTAGGTATATCTCCTAATGCTATCCCTCCCCCCTACTCCCTCCCTACAATAGGACCCAGTGTGTGATGTTCCCCTTCCTGTGTTCAAGTGATCTCATTGTTCAGTTCCCACCTATGAGTGAGAACATGCGGTGTTTGGTTTTCTGTTCTTGCGATAGTTTGCTGAGAATGATGGTTTCCAGCTACATCCATGTCCCTAAAAAGGACACAAACTCATCCTTTTTCATGGCTGCATAGTATTCCATGGTGTATATGTGCCACATTTTAATAATCCAGTCTGTCACTGATGGACATTTGGGTTGATTCCAAGTCTTTGCTATTGTGAATAGTGCCACATTAAACATATGTATGCATGTGTCTTTATACCAGCATGACTTATAATCCTTTAGGTATATACCCAGTAATGGGATGGCTGGGTCAAATGGGATTTCTAGTTCTAGATCCTTGAGGAATCACCACACTGTTTTCCACAATGGTTGAACTAGTTTAGTATCCCACCAACAGTGTAAAAGCATTCCTGTTTCTCCACATCCTCTCCAGCACCTGTTGTTTCCTGATTTTTTAATGATTGCCATTCTAACTGGTGTGAGCTGGTATCTCATTGTGGTTTTGATTTGCATTTCTCTGATGGTGAGTGATGATGAGCATTTTTTCATGTGTGTTGGCTGTGTGAATGTCTTCTTTTGAAAAGTGTCTGTTCATATCCTTTGCCCACTTTTTGATGGGGTTGTTTGTTTTTTTTCTTGTAAATTTGATTGAGTTCTTCATAGGTTCTGGATATTAGCCCTTTGTCTAATGAGTAGATTGCAAAAATTTTCTCCCATTTTGTAGGTTGCCTGTTCACTGTGATGGTAGTTTCTTTTGCTGTGCGGAAGCTCCTTAGTTTAATTAGACCCCATTTGTCAATTTTGGCTTTTGTTGCTGTTGATTTTGGTGTTTTAGACATGAAGTTCATGCCCATGCCTATGTCCTGAATGGTATTGCCTAGGTTTTTTTCTAGGGTTTTTATGGTATTAGGTCTAACATTTAAGTCTCTAATCCATCTTGAATTAATCTTCGTATAAGGAGTAAGGAAAGGATCCAGTTTCAGCTTTCTACTTATGGCTAGCCAATTTTTCCAGCACCATTTATTAAATAGGGAATCCTTTCTCCATTTCTTGTTTTTATCAGGTTTGTCAAAGATCAGATGGCTGTAGATGTGTGGTATTATTTCTGAGGGCTTTGTTCTGTTCCATTGGTCTATATATCTGTTTTGGTACCAGTACCATGCTGTTTTGGTTACTGTAGCCTTGTAGTATAGTTTGAAGTCAGGTGCGTGATACCTCCAGCTTTGCTCTTTTGGCTTAGGATTGTCTTGGCAATGCAGGATCTTTTTTTGTTCCATATGGACTTTAAAGCAGTTTTTTCCAATTCTGTGAAGAAACTCATTGGTAGCTTGATGGGGATGGCATTGAATCTATAAATAACCTTGGGCAGTATGGCCATTTTCACAATATTGATTCTTCCTATCAATGAGCATGGTATGTTCTTTCATTTGTTTGTGTCTTCTTTTATTTCACTGAGCAGTGGTTTGTAGTTCTCCTTGAAGAGGTCCTTTACATCCCTTGTAAGTTGGATTCCTAGGTATTTTATTCTCTTTGAAGCAATTGTGAATGGGAGTTCATTCATGATTTGGCTCTCTGTTTATCTGTTACTGGTGTATAAGAATGCTTGTGATTTTGGCACATTGATTTTGTATCCTGAGACATTGCTGAAGTTGCTTATCAGCTTAATGAGATTTGGGGCTGAGACAATGGGGTTTTCTAAATATATAATCACTTCATCTGCAAACAGGGACAATTTGACTTCCTCTTTTCCTTATGGAATACCCTTTATTTCTTTCTCTTGCCTGATTACCCTAGCCAGAACTTCCAACACTATGTTGAATAGGAGTGGTGAGAGAGGGCATCCCTGTCTTGTGCCAGTTTTCAAAGGGAATGCTTCCAGTTTTTGCCCATTCAGTATGATATTGGCTGTGGGTTTGTCATAAATAGCTCTTATTATTTTGAGATATGTTCCATCAATACCGAATTTATTGAGAGTTTTAGCATGAAGCACTGTTGAATTTTGTCAAAGGCCTTTTCTGCATCTATTGAGATAATCATGTGGTTTTTGTCATTGGTTCTGTTTATATGCTGGATTACGTTTATTGATTTGTGTATGTTGAACCAGCCTTGCATCCCAGGGATGAAGCCCACTTGATCATGGTGGATAAGCTTTTTGATGTGCTGCTGGATTCGGTTTGCTAGTATTTTATTGAGCATTTTTGCATCGATGTTCATCAGGGATATTGTTCTAAAATTCTCTTTTTTTGTTGTGTCTCTGCCAGCCTTTGGTATCAGGATGATGTTGGCCTCATAAAATGAGTTAGGGAGGATTCCGTCTTTTTCTACTGATGGGAATAACTTCAGAAGGAATGGTAACAATTCCTCCTTGTACCTCTGGTAGAATTCAGCTGTGAATCGGTCTGGTCCTGGACTTTTTTTGGTTGGTAGGCTATTAATTATTGCCTCAATTTCAGAGATTGCTATTGGTCTATTCAGGGATTCAACTTCTTCCTGGTTTAGTCTTGGGAGAGTGTATGTGTCCAGGAATTCATCCATTTCTTCTAGATTTTCTAGTTTATTTGCATAGAGGTGTTTATAGTATTCTCTGATGGTAGTTTGTATTTCTGTGGGATCAGTGGTGATATCCCCTTTATCATTTTTTATTGCATCTATTTGATTCTTCTCACTTTTCTTCTTTATTAGTCTTGCTAGTGGTCTATCAATTTTGTTGATCTTTTCAAAAAACCAGCTCCTGGATTCATTGATTTTTTTGGAGGGCTTTTTGTGTCTCTATCTCCTTCAGTTCTGCTCTGATCTTAGTTATTTCTTGCCTTCTGCTAGCTTTTGAATGTGTTTGCTCTTCCTTCTCTATTCTTTTCATTGTGCTGTTAGGGTGCCAATTTTAGATCTTTCCTGTTTTTTCCTGTGGGCATTTACTGCTATGAATTTCCCTCTACTCACTGCTTTAAATGTGTCCCAGAGATTCTGGTATGTTGTATCTTTGTTCTCCTTGGTTTCAAACAACATCTTTATTTCTGCCTTCATTTCATTATGTACCCAGTAGTCATTCAGGAGCAGGTTGTTCAGTTTCCATGTAGTTAAGTGGTTTTGATTGAGTTTCTTAGCCCTGAGTTCTATTTTGATTGCACTGTGGTCTGAGAGATAGTTCGTATAATTTCTGTTCTTGTACATTTGCTGAGGAGTGCTTTACTTCCAACTATGTGGTCAGTTTTGGAATAAGTGCAATGTGGTGCTGACAAGAATGTATATTCGGTTGATTTGGGGTGGAGAGTTCTGTAGATGTCTATTAGGTCTGCTTGCTGCAGAGCTGAGTTCAATTCTTGGATATCCTTGTTAATTTTCTGTCTCGTTGATCTGTCTAATGCTGACAGTGGGGTGTTAAAGTCGCCCACGATTATTTTATGGGAGTCTAAGTCTCTTTGTAGGTCTCTAAGGACTTGCTTTATGAATCTGGGTGCTCCTGTATTAGGTGCATATATATTTAGGACAGTTAGCTCTTCCTGATGAATTGATCCCTTTACCATTATGTAATGGCCTTGTCTCTTTTGATCTTTGATGGTTTAAAGTCTGTTTTATCAGAGACTAGGATTGCAGTCCCTGCTTTTTTTTTGTTTTCCATTTGCTTGGTAGATCTTCCTCCATCCCTTTATTTTGAGCCTATGTTTGTCTCTGCATGTGAGATGGGTCTCCTGAATACAGCAAACTGATGGGTCTTGACTCTTTATCCAATTTGCCAGTCTGTGTCTTTTAATTGGAGCATTTAGTCCATTTACATTTAAGGTTAATATTGTTATGTTTGAACTTGACCCTGTCATTATGATATTAGCTGGTTATTTTGCTCACTAGTTGATGCAGTTTCTTCCTAGCATTAATGGACTTTACATTTTGGCATGTTTTTGCAATGGCTGGTACCGGTTGTTCCTTTCCATGTTTAGTGCTTCCTTCAGGATCTCTTGTAGGTCAGGCCTGATGGTGACAAAATCTCTAAGCATTTGCTTGTCTGTAAAGGATTTTATTTCTCCTTCACTTATGAAACTCAGTTTGGCTGGATATGAAATTCTGAGTTGAAAATTCTTTTATTTAAGAATGTTGAATACTGGCCCCCACTCTCTTCTGGCTTGGAGCGTTTCTGCTGAGAGATCTGCTGTTAGTCTAATGGGCTTCCCTTTGTGTGCAACCTGACCTTTCTCTCTGGCTGCCCTTAACATTTTTTCCTTCATTTCAACTTTGGTGCATCTGACAATTATGTGTCTTGGAGTTGCTCTTCTCAAGGAGTATCTTTGTGGCATTCTCTGTATTTCCTGAATTTGAATGTTGGCCTGCCTTACTAGGTTGGGGAAGTTCTCCTGGATGATAACCTGCAGAGTGTTTTCCAACTTGGTTCCATTTTCCCCATCACTTTTAGGTACTCCAATCAGACATAGATTTGGTCTTTCCACATAATTCCATATTTCTTGCAGGCTTTGTTCATTTCTTTTTACCCTTTTTTCTCTACACTTCTCTTCTCACTTCATTTCATTCATTTGATCTTCAATCGCTGATACTCTTTCTTCCAGTTGATCGAGTCAGTTCTTGAAGCTTGTGCATTTGTCACGTAGTTCTCATGTTATGGTTTTCATCTCTATCAGTTCTTTCTACATTGGCTATTCTAGCTAGCCATTCATCAAATCTTTTTTCAAGGTTTTCAGTTTCTTTGCACTGGTTATGTAGTTCCTCCTTTAGCTCTGAGAAGTTTGACCGACTGAAGCCTTCTTCTCTCGATCATCAGTGTCATTCTCCATCCAGCTTTGTTCTGTTGCTGGCGATGAGCTGCGTTCCTTTGGAGGGGGAGATGCGCTCTGATTTTTTGAATTTCCAGCTTTTCTGCACTGCTTTTTCCCCATCTTTGTGGTTTTATCTGCTTTTGGTCTTTGATGATGGTGATGTACTGATGGAGTTTTGGTGTGGGTGTCCTTTCTGTTTGTTAGTTTTCCTTCTAACAGTCAGGACCCTCAGCTTTAGGTCTGTTGGAGTTTGCTTGAGGTCCACTCCAGACCCTATTTGCCTGGTTATCAGCAGCAGAGGCTGCAGAAGATAGAATATTGCTGAACAGTGAGTGTTGCTGTCTGATTCTCGCTCTGGAAGCTTCATCTCAGGGGTGTACCCTGCCATGTGAGGTGTGAGGTGTCGGTCTGCACCTAGTGGGGGATGTCTCCCAGTTAGGCTACTCAGGGGTCAGGGACCCACTTGAGCAGGCAGTCTGTCCATTCTCAGATCTCAATCTCCATGCTGGGAGATCCACTGCTCTCTTCAAAGCTGTCAGACAGGGGAATTTACCTCTGCCGAGGTTTCTGCTGCTTTCTGTTTAGCTATGGCCTGTCCCCAGTGGAGGAGTCTACAGTGGCAGGCTGGCCTCCTTGAGCTGTGGGGGCTCCACCCAATTCGAGCTTCCCAGCAGCTTTGTTTACCTACTTAAGCCTCAGCAATGGCGGGCACCCCTCCCCCAGCCTCACTGCCACCTTGCAGTTAGATCTCAGACTGCTGTGCTAGCAATGAGGGAGGCTCCATGGGCGTGGGACCCTCTGAGCCAGGTGTGGGATATAGTCTCCTGGTGTGCTGTTTGCTAAGACCCTTGGTAAAGCACAGTATTAGGGTAGGAGTTACCCGATTTTCCAGGTGTTGTGTGTCTCAGTTCCCCTGGCTAGGAAAAGGAATTTCCTTCCCCCTTGCGTTTCCCAGATGAGGTGATGCCTCGCCCTGCTTCAGCTCTCGCTGGTCGGGCTGCACCCACAGACCAGCGCTAACTGTCCAACACAACACGCCCCAGTGAGATGAATCTGGTACCTCAGTTGAAAATGCAGAAATCACCCGTCTTCTGTGTCATTCACACTGGGAGCTAGAGGCTGGAGCTGTTCCTATTCAGCCATCTTGAGTGCGCCCTCCCCCCATAAATGTTAATAGTAATTGGCTTCTTTTGAAATGACATCAGGTTATTTTTACATTTCTTGCTATACTTTTCTATATTACAATTTTTTTCAACAATCCTGCATCATTTTATAAAATTGATCAACATATTTTTTAAAGAAAAGAAAATTATGTCTTTCAGATATTATGTAGATTCCTATGCAACCATAATTTCTCAGTGATAACAGAGCATGATGTCATGGTAAATATTCCTGGCCTTAATTGCAGTGGCATTTATATTTGTAGTTAGAATATCAAAGAGAAGAAAGAAAAAGAAAATATCCCAGAACCTAACAATCCATTGAAGAATATTTAAATGCATGAGATTTTAGCCCAATGTAACTCCATGTGAATCCTCTGCTTCACTTCAAACTACTATTAATATGACTATACTACTGTACATACTCCCTGACATTAGCAAATACCAATTCACTACATATTATATTAAATGTCATGGAAATTTCAACCATGCATATACTATGATCCCTGCTGTGATGCCCTGTTCTTGAATAACCACAATTCAAGATAGGATGGAGAAGTATCCAATAAGGCAATTTTCATGTTTCAAAAGTTCCAAAGAAAAGATCATTTTCAACCCCACTGAGCAAAAGCATTCAAAGGAGAGGGTGGTGTCTCAGCCTATGCTGGGAAAAATCAGAATTCCAGGATACTAAACTAAACAGAAAAAAGACCTCCCAGCAGAGGAAGAATAAAACCCAGTCTACCTATTCAGATGCACAAGAAAAATACATTTCTTTACTACAACAACTTTTATCCCAAGCCCCCAGGATATGGAGTAATAGAAAATACTTGATGTTAGTCTTACCATTTCCCAAATTTATATGAAGTGCCAGGGCACTGGAGTTTGTGGGGGTAGTGATTAATAAGGAATGGCCCAGTCCACACAGGTGGGTTGTTACTGTGACATCCATTATCTCTGACGGCCTAGCCTCTTCAGTTTTTATGGCTCTCTGCCATTTCCATAAACAACTTTGGGAGAGAAACGTTATATAATGCCAGAGGATTCCCACTTCCTCTGTAGGATTTTTGCAGCCACCCTAATGGCACTGGAAGCAAGCCCTAGGTCCTTCTTGCCCCAGGTCCCTCTTTTCCCTGGTCCCATAGGCCTCTATTCCTTTTTACTTCTCATCCTGAAGGAAGTTCTTTCTAGTCTGGGACATAGTATATAACCTTGATGTCTTCCCAGCTTCTGATCAGCACTTGTTCTAGTCCCATAAATCCTCTTCACATTAATATTTAGAATTTTGAAACACAATACTCAGAGACATTCACATGTATCTATTTCCTGTCCTGCTACATCCCTCCTCTGAAGCAATGAGCCCAAAATTGACTGCTTGCTTGAGTAGGCGGTGAGATAAAATATAGGAAAATTGTTTCAAAGACAATGCCAGCCATAATACCTTAAAAGGTGTTCAGCCAAGTCCTTGTACCATAAGTATAATTAAAAATCAACTAAATACCAAGAAATCTGCCCCTGAGGGATTAACCTAAGAGATTCTCTTCTTCTCCTGTGGAGATACTGCAGGCAAAAAAGAAAAAAAAAAAAACCTTCTACAATACTCATCCATCTGAAAGCACATACAAAAAAAAAAGCAAGTTTCTCACAGACCAATCTTGACTTAAAGTTATGTTATTATTTTACAAATATAGGGGAAGTGTACTCAATAAATTTTTAAGTCACATTCTCTAGGAACATTCAAAATAAAAGTCATTTCTTCTAAGAACACATGGGTTATATTAATATGAAATCATTTACTCATGGTATAGCCAGGAGGTATTAGAACTAGGATCCCCTACTGTGACCCCAGAGCAAATTCAGGAACAGGAAAGAGATCCTTCAAGTTGAGAGCAGCTTTATGCAGAGAATGTACCATTAGTGCCACCTATTGGTTGTATTGAAATAATCCTGAGGTTTGGGTTTGTCAGTGAAATCTCAGCAGTAAGGAGGTTCCTGGGTATATTTCCATGTGTTTCAATCAGGGAAATGCACCTTGGTATATTTCCACATGTTTCAATCAGAGAACATAGCTGCTTCTGGAAAATACTACAGCTTGGCGGCCAGGCACCAAGTCTGATTTTCATCCTATTCAAGTCTTAAAATCTATCTCCCCATAAGTTTCCTCTGACTTCTTTTAACATTGTACCATTTATATTCCTCAATTTTATTTTATTCCTAACATTCTTTCACCTTCAGTATCTAAATTATCAGTAAGAATCTTCTCCTCCTCCTATTATAAGCTCACAAACTAGAAAATCTACATGAAATGGATAAACTCCTGGAAACACACAACCTACCTACCAAGATTGAAACAGGAAGAAATAGAACTCCTGAACAGACCAATAATGAATAGCGAGATTGAATCAGGAATATAAAAACCTCTCAACCAAAAAAAAAAAAAAAAAAGCAGCCCAGGACCAGATGAATTCACAGCCAAATTCTATCAAACATGCAAAGAATTAATAGCAATCCTCTTGAAACTATTCCAAAAAATCAAGGAGGAGGGAATTCTCCTTAACTCATTCTACAATGTCAGTACCTCCCTGACGCCAAAATCAGATAAGTACACAATAAAAAAAGAAAACCACAGACCAATATCCCTGATAAACATATATGTAAAATTCCTAAACAGAATACTAGCAAACCAAATCCAACAGCACATCAAAAAGATAATACACCATGAATAGGTGGGATTCATCACAGGAAGGCAAGGATGGTTCAACATATGCAAATCAATAAATATATTAACAGAATTAAAAACAAAAACCATATGATCATCTCAATACACAAAAAGGATTTGATTAAATTAAGCACACCTTCATGATAAAAATTCTCAACAAGCTAGGCATAGAAGGAAGGTACCTCAACACAATACAGGTCATGTATGACAAACCCACAGCCAACATCATACTTAATGGGGAAAAATTGGAAGCATTCCCTTGTTAAAAGAAAAACTTCAGCTGAATTAAATTTAAAGAAATTTAATTGAGGAAAGAACGAATTGTGAATCAGGTAGCTCCCAGAATCACAGCAGATTCAGAGAGACTACAGAGATGACTCATAGTAAAAACAAATTTATAGACAAAAAAGAGGAAAGTGACATACAGAAATCAGAAGTGAGATACAGAAACAACTGGATTGGTTACAGCTCAGCATTTGCCTTATTTGAACACAGATTAAACACTCAGCAGTGTATGAGTGGTTGAAGTATGGCTGCTGGGATTGGCCAAGACTCAGCTATTGTTACAGTTGCATACTCCAGAGTTAGGTTTTCAATCTTGTCTACCTATCAAGTTAGTTTGCAGTTCATCCAGAAGGACTCAAATATAGAAGTATATTCTCAGGCCACATTTAGTTTGCTTTAACAGTCCTCCCCTTTTGGTCATTTTCTCAATTTTGAGAGATTGATGAAAGTTTCAATTATTGATGTCATATTACCATCATAACTGTACTTTTTGGTTTTGAAACCCACTTGGAAACAGTAGAACAGTGAATTTTGCAAAGGTAGGAACAAGGGCTGAGTAGAGGGTACCTCTTTATGCTGGAGCATCCTGTTTACAGGAGAAAAACAAAAACTGGTCTGTTCTAGGATCTACAAGTTTACTTAAAGTGTCAGTTTGATTATGTCACATTTAGCAAAAGCACCTCCATTTTTGTTTGGTTTGGTCTCTTGGGGCCTAGTGCATGAGCTCAATCCAAAACAATGAACTTCCATAATTTTGTTTAAAAAAAAAAATCTGGCCAGGCATGGTGGCTCACCCCTGTAATCCCAGCACTTTGGGAGGCCAAAGCAGGAGGATCACCTGAGGTCAGGGGTTCAAGACCAGCCTGGTCAACATGGTGAAACCCCACCTCTACTAAAAATACAAAAATTAGTTGGGTCTGGTGGCACATCCCTGGAGTCCCAACTACTCAGGAGGCTGAGGCAGGAGAATTGCTTGAACCCAGGAGGCAGAGGTTACAATGAGCGGAGATCATGTCACTGCACTCCAGCCTGGGTGACAAAGTGAGACTCCATCTCAAAAAAAAAAACTTTTTAATCAGGTTCTCACTTAGGTGAGAGTGTGACCAAAATTTAGTCACTCAGTGCCATTCTCAGTTACCATCATTTTGGGTTTCTGGTCTCAGGTTGTCATTCATAGGCTACAGTGTCCTCATGGTCACGCATTTCTTTCAGCTCTTGTCATTCCAGTTGAAGAGAGACCATCTGGCATTCTAGAGATGGCTGAATGCAAACACTTAAAACATTTAAGAGAATACAGTGCACCCAGGAGACTACTATTATGACTATCGGGAGGATAACACCAAGAGTTTGGAGTATGCTCCTTACCATGGATTCCCATAAACCAAACCACCTAAAATCAAATAGATCAAAGAATGAGCTAGATAGTCTAGTTGCTTAACTAAGTAGTCTTTTCATTAATCCCCTACAACTGAATCTCTGTAATACCCAGTGTCTTCTCCATAGGCCATAAGTGCCAGCAGCTGCACAGATACTTCTCCATTTAGCCAATTCTATTATTTAGTGTAATTTTCACAAGAGAATTTAAAGTCTGTTGTGTAACTATAGCCTTTACAGTAGAATCTACTATAGTTCCTATCATAAGGGAGACATTTCTAATCATTGCCTCTTTTACTCCAACCATGGGGGAAAAAAAAAACTATGCCCTTCTAAAAGAGTGAAGGCCTCCTGGCAATGTTCTCTTTAACCATAACATGGGATAAGAGAAGTGAACCAGTGTTCTGTTTCTGATTATGAGGCAATGTATGTACCATTAAAGTTTCTCACCTACACTGAGCCTTCATCTTTATCAAAGTATAAAGTTATCCATATATTAAGGCTGGCTGCAAAATCATTCATAAATAAAAGTAAATAAGTGCACATAACAGATCCCCTTTTCACTTCAGTTGTTCATAAAGGTGAACAAGGAAAAAATATCCAAAGATAAGAGTTTCATAATAGTAAAATCTTGACCTGTGAACTTGGAAAAAGCTGTTCACATCAAGGATGTCATCCTCTTCTGGGCAGAAATTTCCCTGGTTAGCTTTGCCTTAAGAGTTCCAGTGGGTGTACAGTTCCAAGAGTATGAAGGGACCCCCTTCTCAGTTGTGAGATTATGAACTGTAGCATAATAATTTACTGCATTATATCAGCCTTCTTACATAGGAAAGCTTTTATACAAACAGAAAAAAATGCATTGAAAATGACAATTGAATGAAATCCCTTTATAAATATTTAAAGGGTCCATTAGGTAGCCAAATGTACCTGAAGCTTTGATTGCCTTCCCAGGAATATGAGTTTACAAACCAAACATTGGTCATAAACTATTTTAGCAATTTAGATGTCACCACACCAATATATATTTAATTTGGACCTTTAATTTTATCTTTTCCATGATGAGTCATGGAATGCAGAACCTTTAATAACAAAAGCTTTAAGGACTCGAGAAGAACAAGGTGGCCATCCTGGTTCTCCATAAGTCCATGCTTAATTAACATTAGACTTACATCCTCTTGAATACTGGTTGCTTCTCCAAATTAGGTGAATAGCACTGATAACTGATGGGTTATCATAAATGAATTGACTTAGACCATGAGTTCATTCAAATTGTATATCTAAATAATTTTAGTATCAGCTAATTTAGCATGAAAATCTGGCAAGGCATTTTCTTGGTATTTAATTAATTTTTGTTCTACTTAGTTTAGCAGTTTTATAACCCAGTCAGTCTTTTCATTACCCAGTTCAAATAATATGATTCTAAAGTTATTAGAGGCCGGGCGCGGTGGCTCAAGCCTGTAATCCCAGCACTTTGGGAGGCCAAGAGGGGTGGATCACGAGGTCAGGAGATCAAGACCATCCTGGCTAACCCGGTGAAACCCCGTCTCTACTAAAAAAAAATACAAAAAACTAGCCGGGCGAGGTGGCGAGTGCCTGTAGTTCCAGCTACTCTGGAGGCTGAGGCAGGAGAATGGCGTGAACCCGGGAGGCGGAGCTTGCAGTGAGCTGAGATCTGGCCACTGCACTCCAGGCTGGGTGACAGAGCGAGACTCCGCCTCAGAAAAAAAAAATAATAATAAAAATAAAAAAAAAAGTTATTAGAAACCTGTTTTCAAGAGTGCTTTTCACAATCCTTTCCAGACTTTCATGAATCTCCTAAAAGATACCATATTCAAGGATTTTGTGTGCTTGTGAAGTTTACAGAAACTGCATCAGCATTAAGCAATTAACTGTGTAAATGACTTTAAATAGTAATAGTCAAAAACACAATTGATAAGGAAATTTGGTTATTTCTATGGTTTATGGTAACTTAACATAATAACCATAATTATGACTGATAGCATATACTCAGATATATTAGAATTTTAGAAATCCCATACAGTTTTGGAACATATTGATGACATACACGAAAATACAACCTGAAGAAGGTTAATCATTATCTTTTATTTTGACAATGCTTCAGCCATGGAACTTAACATGTCAAATAGCCCTATTTATCTCTCTTTTGGATGTTTCAGGGGCCCTCTGTAGGATCTCAAAGTTAGAGGTCAGAAAAGACAATTTTGAAACTGAAATTTGATTTTGGAAAGCCTATCAAATATATTAAAGGTTTAAAACACTTTATTCTATGAAATAGAATTCCAGGTTACCATAAGTCATTCATTTAGCCAAAATGATGACTTGAACATTTTTAAAAAGGCAAAAACCTTTACTCATTGATAGAGGGAGGACTTAGCTTTCCAAACAATCTGTGTCTTTTCTTTCCCTTCTTTTTTCAGTAGTTTATTCAAAAGGCAAACAATAATCTTTCATTATCCTTTAATATTACATGAAAATCGTGTTCAAGAGAAAGCTAAATTTCACCCTTGCATCAGTGTATCACTAATGTCAACCCCAATTCTTAATAAAACCTTATAAACAAATTGATAGGATCTTAATCAGTTTGACCATAAGGTGAAATTATCATAAATCTTTTATAACCATTTGTAAATTTTTGTTAAAGAGATTAGTGATCTGAAAAAAACCCTATTGTGCTTTTATTTCAATGTTTAATTTACAGAAAAACCAAACAATATTCCTTTAAATTTAGTCAATATGTTCACACAGTTTCTTTACACAAATGATCTTTACAAACCTTCCACAACTTGTTTAAACCTTTAGCTTTACCTTATCTAATTTAAAACAATCCTTTAACCCTCTAAACTAGGCAAAAATTTATATTCCCATGCTTTCTTATAATCTTTACCAAAAAAACACATTTCACTCTCCTCACACACCTTGCATACAGAACTATTTTTTCAGTGGTCTCATTTGTTATAATGGTAACTCTTAGCAATTTTTAATTTTGGTGAAAAATCTTGGTAAGTAAAGGATTTTAATTATGTAGTAGGTATAGAGTCTAGGACACCAGATAAGGTCTGACTTTTTCCAGCATAGCTAGGACCATGGCTCTCCACATGTCTCAAAGCCTTATCTAGAATCTAATGCTCCAAAGTAGGTAAATTGAAAAATTTTCAAAAGTCAAAGAAGCAGTTTATGATCTTAAAACACTTGGTAAACTTAGTATCTGACCTGCCTAATTTAGACCAAATGTCTTTATTTTCGCCAATAATCTTTAAAATTTTTATTTCCCAAAGATTACTAAAGTTACATAAACTAAAAGGCATTACAGTTTTTATTTTTCTTTCTTTTTTTTTTTTTTTTTTTTTGAGACATAGTCTTGCTCTGTTGCCCAGGCTGGAGTGCAATGGCACAATCTCGGCTCACTGCAACCTCCGCCTCCCAGGTTCAAGTGACTCTCTTGTCTCAGCCTCCCGAGTAGCTGGGATTACAGGTGCACGCCACCCCGCCTGGTTAATTTTTTGTATTTTAGTAGAGATGGGGTTTCACTGTGTTGCCCGGGCTGGTCTCAAACTCCTGAGCTCAGGCAATCCACCCACCTTGACCTCCAAAAGTGCTAGGATTACAGGTGTGAGCCACCACTCCTGGCCTAGTTTTTAATTTTCTCACAAAATATTTGATCTAAGCACTTATTTTTCTTTAATCCAATTAATTAGAGCTCTTTTATATAAATATTACACACGACACATATATAACTACTCAGATAGACAGAAGATCCAGTAGTTGTAAGATTTTTTTCATTTGCCAGTTTCTAAGTTTCTCTTTAAAGCATGCAGTTTTTATGGCCTAATAAGCAGGCACAGCTGGAAGACAAAAACAAATCTCAGAAATTAAGGGTTCCATTTTTACATCACATCCTGGATCCCAAAAAGGGAAATGCTATGTGACAAGACAGTGCAATGCTTTTACTGTGCATTTTATCGCATGGCAACCCAAAGCCATTGCCCATTCTGCAATTTGGCTATCCTTAAAAGTATATCTCCTACTTAGTTGTTACACACCAAAGCTCTCTTAAAATACAAAGTAATTTGTGATATTCCCAAAAGTCAAAAACATCAGATAATGCAATGCAAAACACAGCAGTCTTAGATTTTGAGGAAGATATATCCACTTTTAATTCCTAAGTTTTCATGACAAAAACAGAGGGTTTTTCTCAAAACAGGATCTATGGTGCCTCCTCTGCTTTTCCCAAGGAGTCCCAAATTGTTAAAGATTGAATATCCACTATTAATTAAGCTGACTTTTAACAATTAACACTCTTTATAAAGGTCTTTTTAAATCTCTTATTACCTGACTTTAGCCACACCAAGTGGACAATATTTCTGGCTTTTAAACTTTACCAAAAGTAACCTCACAAGTGAAACCAAAAAGCCTCAATTAAGGTTTCGACTTAACCACGAGTGTATGAGGTATCTTCAAAGAAGTGGTAAGCAGTTTTTACAAAATCTAGAATCTTTAAACATAGCTCAGAGAAAGGAAGATATAAGAAGGGAAACTAGAAGTTGTTCACGGAGGGGAATCAGCAAATGGTAAAGGTCACACAGACATCAACCAGAGTACTCATTCCCTAAGCCAGAACAGAACCTGGGCCACCACTGTAAAATGGCAGAGACCAAAATAAAGTACTGCCACATGGTAACAGAGTCAAGCTCCCAAGGACATAAAACAAAATGGTAGACCTATCCAGTTTTGGGGTGTGTGTGGGGTGGGGGTGTGTGTTTTCAGAGACGTGTAGCAAAGTTTGTAACTGATCAGTTTGCCAGGCTGGCTTGAACAGTGGGCTTATAGGGTCCTAAGCCCGTGCTCTAGCTTAAGGTATTCCTCCTTATGACAGAACCATACAGAAAGACACAAAAAGCACACCAGATTGGCTACAGCTTGAGACTAGCCTCACAAATGCTTTTTTTCAATTAATCAAAATTTTACAGAGGATATAAATAGGAATCTTTATTATTCTTTCAACAGGTTTGCAGAGAAAGAGAGGCCAGAAGTCTAACTGGTAAGCAATTCTTACCCTTTTGCCAGCATGTCAGGTTTCTGGGTTCGTCTTCCCTGAGTGGCCCTAGCAACCACTGAGAGCCAGGCTGCATCACAAAGGAAAATCACAGAACCACAGGTAAAATCCTCTTAATTTTGCAAGATGCTGCCCAAGGGGGGGCATGCGGTAACCACATTAACATTTTCCATTCTGACCAGAGCAAAATATGTGCTTTAAAAAAAAATATTGAAATCTTTTTAGAAGCTTCTGCATATCAATTGGCATCCCTAGATGAGACTAATTTGGGAGCCATCTTTTTTCTTTTCTTTTTTTTTTTTTTTTTTTTTTAATGCACTTCAATGCACTGTTGTTCATTCAGAACGTTCCACTGTAAGTTACCTTTAGTAACATTTTGCCATTTCTGTAAGACTTTGCTGCCTTGGGCCTAATGTATAAACCAGAAGGAACTGTTTTCCAGAAATTAAGGATTCCATTTTTAACTAAAATATTGACTTTGATTTTAGGTTCCCTTAGTGAACTTAGCCAATGATTTTTTTCTACCTAAGCATGCAAGAAAAATGAAACAAAGGGGTAGAACACCAAAATCCCTGTGAATTTTCAAAAGTCAAATTTTACAGCCCCTGCAATATTACCATTTACTACCAGTTTATCTCTGACCCAGTCAGATGTAAGCGGCCTGTAACTGGATCCAAACCAGTTAATTACTAGATCAAATCCCATCCTGAACCCAGTCTAATGTCTATCACAACTTCCAAATCCAGTTTGGAACAGAAATTTCCTCAAAAAAACTTGGAGAGCTCAAAACACAAATCCATGGAGCTCTGAAATCTGAGCGAGAACTTACCATGATCTCCAGCTGCTGAGAGATCAAAGGACACAAGTAGCTACAGCAGATACCTTGCTTGTTCACTCAGCACTCCTGGGGTTAATTATAGAGGCTCTACTTCAGATCCCACTTCTAACACCATCTGTTTAAAAAAAAAAAAAAAAGCTTCAGCTGAATTAAATTTAAAAGAGTTTAATTGAGCAAAGAATAATTTGTGAATCAAGCAGCCCCCAGCATCACAGCAGATTCAGAGAGACTGCAGGAATGCCTCGTGGTAAGTACAAATTTATAGACAAAAAAAGGGAAGTGACATACAGAAATCAGAAGAGAGGTACAGAAACAACTGAATTGGTTACAGCTTGGCATTTGCCTTATTTGAACACAGTTTAAACACTCAGCAGTTATGAGTGGTCGAAGTATGGCGGCTAGGATTGGCCAAGACTCAGCTATTGTTACAGGTGCACACTCCTAAATTAGGTTTTCATTATTATTATTATTATTATTATTATACTTTAACTTCTAGGGTATATGTGCACAACATGCAGCTTTGATGCATAGGTATACATGTGCCATGTTGATTTGCTGCACCCATCAACTCGTCATTTACATTAGGTATTTCTCCTAATGCTATCCCTGCCCCAGCACCCCAAACCCCCCGACAGGCCCCAGTGTGTGATGTTCTCTGTCCTGTGTCCAGGTGTTCTCTTTGTTCACTTCCCACCTATGAGTGAGAACATGCTGTGTTCGGTTTCCTGTCTTTGTGATTGTTTGCTGAGAATGATGGTTTCCAGCTTCATCCATGTCCCTGCAAAGGACGTGAACTCATCTTTTTTTTTTTTTTTTTTTGACTGCATAGTATTCCATGGTGTATATGTGCCACATTTTCTTAATCCAGTCTATCATTGATGGACATTTGGGTTGGTTCCAAGTCTTGGCTATTGTGAATAGCGCTGCAATAAACATATGTGCGTATGTGTCTTTATAGTAGCCTGATTTATAATCCTTTGGGTATATATCCAGTAATGGAATTGCTGGGTCAAATGATATTTCTAGTTCTAGATCCTTGAGGAATTGCCACACTGTCTTCCACAATGGTAGAACTAATTTACACTCCCAATAATGTAAAAGCATTCCTATTTCTCTACATCCTCTCCAGCATCTGTTCTTCCCTGACTTTTTTTTTTTTTTTTTTTTTTGAGATGGAGTCTTGCTCTGTTGTCCAGGCTGGAGTGCAATGATGCCACCTCAGCTCACTGCAAGGTCCGCCTCCTGGGTTCACGCCATTCCCCAGCCTCAGCCTCCCGAGTAGTTGGGCCTACAGGGGCCCACCACCAAGCCCAGCTAATTTTTTGTATTTTTAGTAGGGATGGGGTTTCACCATGTTAGTCAGGATGGTCTTGATCTCCTGACCTCATGATCCACCCCAAAGTGCTGGGATTACAGGCATGAGCCACTGCACCCGGCTGTTTCCTGACTTCTTAATGATCGCCATACTAACTGGTGTGAGATGGTATCTCACTGTGGTTTTGATTTGCATTTCTCTGATGACCAGTGATGATGAGCATTTTTTCATGTATCTGTTAGCTGCATAAATGTCTTCTTTTGAGAAGTGTCTGTTCATATCCTTTGCCCACTTTTTGATGGGGTTGTTTGTTTTTTTCTTGTAAATCTGTTTGAGTTCTTTGCACATTCTGGATATTAGCCCTTTGTCAGATGGGGGGATTGCAAAAATTTTCCCTCATTCTATAGGTTGCCTGTTCACTCTGATGATAGTTTCTTTTGCTGCACAGAAGCTCTTTAGTTTAATTAGATCCCATTTATCTATTTTGGCTTTTGTTGCCATTGCTTTTGGTGTTTTAGTCATGAAGTCCTTGCCCATGCCTATGTCCTGAATGGTATTGCCTAGGTTTTCTTCTAGGGTTTTGATGGTTTTAGGTCTTACATTTAAGTCTTTAATCCATCTTGAGTTATTTTTGTATAAGGTGTAAGGAAGGGGTTCAGTTTCAGCCTATGGCTAGCCATTTTTCCCAGCACCATTTATTAAATAGGGAATCCTTTCCCTATTGCTTATTTTTGTCAAGTTTGTCAAAGATCACATGGTTGCAGATGTGTGGTATTATTTCTGAGGCCTCTGTTCTGTTCCATTGGTCTATATATCTGTTTTGGTACCAGTACCATGCTGTTTTGGTTACTGTAGCCTGGTAGCATAGTTTAAATTCAGGTAGTGTGATGCCTCCAGCTTTGTTCTTTTTGCTTAGGATTGTCTTGGCAATGCAGGCTGTTTTTGGTTCCATATGAACTTTAAAGTTATTTTTTCCAATTCTGTGGAATTGAAGAAAGTCATTGGTAGTTTGATGCGGATGGCATTGAATCTATAAATTACTTTGGGCAGTATGGCCATTTTCACGATATCGATTTTTTCTGTTCATGAGCATGGAATGTTCTTCCATTCGTTTGCGCCCTGTTCTATTTTGTTGAGCAGTGGTTTGTAGTTCTCCTTGAAGAGGTCCTTCACATCCCTTGTTAGTTGGATTCCTAGGTATTTTACTCTCTTTGAATTTATTGTGAATGGGAGTTCACTCATGATTTGGCTCTCGGTTTGTCGTTATTGGTGTATAGTAATGTTTGTGATTTTTGCACATTGACTTTGTATCCTGAGACTTTGCTGAAGTTGCTTATCAGCTTAAGGAGATTTAAGGCTGAAACAATGGGGTTTTCTAAATATACAATCATGTCATCTGCAAACAGGGACAATTTGACTTCTTCTTTTCCTAATTGAATACCCTTTATTTCTTTCTCCATCTGATCGCCCTGGCCAGAACATCCAACACTATGTTGAATAGGAGTGGTGAGAGAGGGCATACTTGTGCTGGTTTTCAAAGGGAATGCTTCCAGTTTTTGCCCATATAGTATGATATTGGCTGTGGGTTTGTCAAAAATAGCTCTTATTATTTTGAGATACGTTTCATCAGTACCTAGTTTATTGAGAGTTTTTAGCATGAAGGACTGTTGAATTTTGTCAAAGGCCTTTTCTGCATCTATTGATATAATCATGTGGTTTTTGTCATTGGTTCTGTTTATGTGGTCGATTATGTTTATTGATTTGTGTATTGTTGAACCAGCCTTGCATCCCAGGGATGAAGCTGAGTTGATCGTGGTGGATAAGCTTTTTGATGTGCTGCTGGATTCTGTTTGCCAGCATTTTATTGAAGATTTTCACATTGATGTTCATCAGGGATATTGGTCTAAAATTCTCTTTTTTTGTTGTGTCTCTGCCAGGCTTTGGTATCAGGATGATGCTGGCCTCATAAAATGAGTTAGGGAGGATTTCCTCTTTCTATCGATTGAAATAGTTTCAGAAGGAATGGTACCAGCTCCTCTTTGTACCTCTGGTAGAATTCAGCTGTGAATCCATCTAGTCCTGGACTTTTTTTGATTGGTAGGCTATTAATTATTGCCTCAATTTCAGAGCTTGTTATTGGTGTATTCAGAAATTTCACTTCTTCCTGGTTTAGTCTTGGGAGAGTGTATGTGTCCAGGAATTTATCCATTTCTTCTAGATTTTCTAGTTTATTTGCAGAGAGGTGTTTATAGTATTCTCTGATGGTAGTTTTTATTTCTGTGGGATCAGTGGTGATATCCCCTTTATCATTTTTTATTGCATCTATTTGATTCTTCTCTCGTTTCTTCTTTATTAGTCTTTCTAGTGGTCTATCAACTTTGTTGATCTTTTCAAAACACCAGTTCCTGGATTCACTGATTTTTTGAAAGGATTTTGTGTCTCTTTCTCTCAGTTCTGCTCTGATATTAGTTATTTCTTGTCTTCTGCTAGCTTTTGAATGTGTTTGCTCTTGCTTCTCTAGTTCTTTTAATTGTGATGTTAGGGTGTCAATTTTAGATCTCTTCTGCTTTCTCTTGTGGGCATTTAGTGCTATAAATTTCCCTCTACACACTGCTTTAAATGTGTCCCAGAAATTCTGGTACATTGTGTCTTTGTTGTCATTGGTTTCAAAGAACATCTTTATTTCTGCCTTCACTTCGTTATGTACCCAGTAGTCATTCAGGAGCAGGTTGTTCAGTTTCCATGTAGTTGTGCAGTTCTGAGTGACTTTCTTAATCCTGAATTTTGATTGCACTGTGGTCTGAGAGACAGTTTGTTGTGATTTCTGTTCTTTTACATTTGCTGAGGATTACTTTACTTCCAATTATGTGGTCAATTTTGGAATAAGTGCAATGCGGTGCTGAGAAGAATGTATATTCTGTTGATTTGGGGTGGAGAGTTTTGTAGATGTCTATTAGGTCTTCTTGGTGCAGAGCTGAGTTCAAGTCCTGGATATCCTTGTTAACCTTCTGTCTCATTGATCTGTCTAATATTGACAGTGGGCTGTTAAAGTCTTCCATTATTGTTGTATGGGAGTCTAAGTCTCTTTGTAGGTCTCTAAGCACTTGCTTTATGAGTCTGGGTGCTCCTGTATTGGGTGCATATATATTTAGGATAGTTAGCTCTTCTAGTTGAATTGATCCTTTTACATTATGTAATGACCTTCTTTGTCTCTTTTGATCTTTGTTGGTTTAAAGTGTGTTTTATCAGAGTCTGGGATTGCAACCCCTGCTTTTTTTTTTTTTTTTTTTTTTTTTTTTTTTGGTTTCCATTTTCTTGGTAGATCTCCCTGCATCCCTTTATTTTGAGGCTATGTGTGTCTCTGCACATGAGATGGTCTCCTGAATACAGCATTCTGATGGGTCTTGACTCTTGATCCAATTTGTCAATCTGTGTCTTAATTGAGGGATTTTGCCCATTTATATTTACAGCTAATTTTGTTATGTGTGAATTTGATCCTTTCATTATGATGTTAGCTGGTTATTTGGCTCATTAGTTTATGCAGTTTCTTCATAGCATCGATGGTCTTTACAATTTGGCATGTTTTTGCAATGGCTGGTACTGGCTGTTTCTTTCCATGTTAAGTCCTTCCTTCAGGAATTCTTATAGGGCAGGCCTGGTGGTGACAAAATCTCTCAGCATTTGCTTGTCTGTAAAGGATTTTATTTCTCCTTCACTTAGGAAGCTTAGTTTGGCTGGATATGAAATTCTGGGTTGAAAATTATTTTCTTTAAGAATGTTAAATACTGGCCCCCACTCTCTTCTGGCTTGTAGGGTTTCTGCCAAGAGATCAGCTGTTAGTCTAATGGGCTTCCCTTTGTGGGCAATCTGTCCTTTCTCTCTGGCTACCCTTAACATTTTTTCCTTCATTTCAACTTTGGTGAATCTGAAAATTATCTGTTTTGGGGTTGCTCTTCTCAAGGAGTATCTTTGTGGTGTTCTCTGTATTTCCTGAATTTGAATGTTGGCCTGCCTTGATAGGTTGGGGAAGTTCTCCTCAATAATATCCTGAAGAATGTTTTCTCATTTGGTTCCATTCTCCCCATCACTTTCAGGTACACCTATCAAATATAGATTTGGTCTTTTCACATAGTCCCACATTTCTTGGAGGCTTTGTTCATTTCTTTTTACTCTTTTTTCTCTAACCTTGTCTTCTCACTTTATTTCATTCATTTGGTCTTCAATCACTGATAGCCTTTCTTCCTCTTGATCGAATCAGCTACTGAAGCTTGTGCATGCATCATGAAGTTCTTATGCCATGGTTTTCAACTCCATCAGGTCATTTAAGGTCTCCTCTACACTGTTTATTCTAGTTAGGCATTCTTCTAATCTTTTTTCAAGGTTTTTAGGTTCCTTGCAATGGGTTCGAACAACTTCCTTTAGCTCGGAGAAGTTTGTTATTACCTACCTTCTGAAGCCTACTTCTGTCAACTCATCAAGTCCTTCTCCATTCAGCTTTGTTCCATTGCTGGCAAGGAGCTGCGATTCTTTGGAGGAGAAGAGGTGCTATGGTTTTTAGAATTTTCAGCTTTTCTGCTCTGGTTTCTCCCCATCTTTGTGGTTTTATCTATCTTTGGTCTTTGATGCTGGTGACCTACAGAGGGGGTTTTGGTGTGACTGTCCTTTTTGTTGATGTTGATGTTATTCCTTTCTGTTTTTTAGTTTTCCTTCTAACAGTCAGGTCCCTCAGCTGCATGTCTGTTGGAGTTTGCTGGAGGTCCACTCCAGATGCTGTTTGCCTGGGTATCACCAGCAGAGGCTGCAGAACAGCAAATATTGCAGAACAGAAAATATTGCTGCCTGATCCTTCCTCTGGAAGCTTCATCCTAGAGGGTCACATCTATATGAGGTGTCTGTCGGCCCCTATTGGGAAGCGTCTCCCAGTGAGGCTACATGGGGGTCAGGGACCCACTTGAGGAGGCAGTCTGTCCATTCTCAGAGCTCAAACGCCATGCTGGGAGAACCACTGCTCTCTTCAAAGCTATCAGACAGGGATGTTTAAGTCTGTAGAAGTTGTCTGCTGCCTTTTGTCCAGCTATGCCCTGTCCACAGAGATGGAGTCTATAGAGGCAGTAGGCCTTGCTGAGCTGCAGTGGGTGTGCCCAGATCAAGTGTCCCAGCCACTTTGTTTTCCTACAAGCCTGAGCAATGGCAGACGCCCCTCCCCCTACCAGGCTGCTGCCTTGCAGTTCAATCTCAGACTGCTGCACTAGCAGTAGGCAAGGCTCCATGGGCGTAGGAGCCACCAAGCCAGGCACAGGAGAGAATCTCCTTGTCTGCCAGTTACTAAGACCTTGGGAAATGTGTAGTATTTGGGCGGAGGTGTCCCATTTTTCCAGGTACAGTCTGTCACGGCTTCCCTTGGCTAGGAAAGGGAAATTCCCTGACCCCTTTTGCTTCCCAGGTGAGGCAATGCCCCACTCTGCTTTGATTCACCCTCTGTGGGCTGCACCCACTGTCCAACCAGTCCAAGTGAGATGATCCAGGCACCTCAGTTGGAAATGCAGAAATCACCCATCTTCTGCATTGATCATGCTAGGAGCTGCAGACCAGAGTTGTTCCTATTCAGCCATCTTGGAACAGCTAAGTTAGGTTTTTAATCTTGTCTACCTATTAAGTTAGGTTGCAGTTTGTCCACAAGGACTTAAATATAGTATGGAATCCTTTTCAAGCCATATTTAGTTTGCTTTAACACTCTCTAAGAACTGCAAGAAGATAAGGATGTTCACTTTCATCACTCTTATTCAACAAGTACAATAAGTTCTTGCCAGAACAGTTAGGCAAGAGAAAAAATAAGTCATCCAAATTGGAAAAGCAGAAGTCAAAGTATCCCTGTTCCCTGATAATATAGTCATATATCTAGAAAAACCTAAAGACTATACCAAAAACCTCAGAGTTGATAGGTGAATTCAGTAAAGCTTTAGGATACAATATTATATAAAGAGAAATCAATAGCATTTCTATACACCAATAACAATCTAGCCAACAACCAAATCAAGAAAGCAAACTTGTTTATAATAGGTACCAAAAATATATATATATCTAGGAATAAATTTAACCAAAGAGGTGAAAGATCTATACAAAAAGAACTACAAAACACTGATGAAACAAATTGAAGGTGATACAAACAAATGGATAAACATTTCATACTCATGGATTTGAAGAATCAATATTTTTAAAATAAACATACTGCCCAAAGCAATTGACAGACTCAATACAATTCCTATCAAATTACCAACATCAGTTTTCATAGAATTAGAAAAAAAATTCTAAAATTCATACAGAACCAAAAAAGAGCCCAAAAAGCTAAATCAATCCTAAGCAAAATGAACAAAGCTGGAGACATCACATTACTGGACTTCAAATAATGTTACAGGGCTATAATAACCAAAACAACATCATACTGGTATAAAAATAGATACACAGATCAATGTAACAGAACAGAGTGTCCAAAGATAAAGTCACACACCTACAACCAACAAATCTTCCACAAAGTCAACAAAAATATATACTGGGGAAATGTCACTGCATTCAATAAACGGTGTTAGGGAAATTGGATACATGCATTAGTCTGTTTTCACACTGTTGATGAAGACATACCCAAGACTCAGAAGAAAGAGAGGTTTAATGGCACTTACAGTCCCACATGGCTGGAGAGGCATCACAATCGTGGCAGAAGGCAAGAAGGAGCAAGTTACATTTTACATGGATGGCGGCAGGCAAAGAGAGAGAGAGCTTGAGTAGGGGAACTCCTCTTTTCAAAACCATCAGATCTCATGAGAATTATTCATTATTAGAAGAAAGAACCACCCCCATGGTTTAATTACCTCCCACTGTGTCCCTCTCACAACACGTGGGAATTGTGGGAGTTACAATTCAAAATGAGATTTGGGTAGGGACACGGTCAAACTCTATCAGTACCCATATACAAAAGAATGAAACTGAACCCATACCTTTCATCATATACAAAAATTAATTCAAGATGGATTAAAAGCCTAAACGTGAGACCTATAAGAATAAAAAACCTAGAAAAAAACCTAGGACAAACTCTTCTGGACATCAGCCTAAGCAAAGAATTTATGACCAAATTCTCAAAAGCAAACACAACAAAAACAAAAATAGACAAATGGGACTTAATTAAACTGAAAAACCTCTGCACAGCAAAAGAAACAATCAGCAGAGTAAACAATCTACAGAATAGGAGTAAATATTTGCAAACTATGCATCTGACAAAGGACTAATATTCAGAATCTACAAGGAACTCAAACAACTCAAAACGGAAAAAACAAGTAATCCCATTAAAAGTGAGCAAAGAACATGGGCATTTTTTAAAAGAAGACATACAAGGAGCCAACAAGCATATGAAAAAATGCTCAAAATTACTAATCAGAAAAATGCAAATTAAAACCACAATAAGATACCTTCTTATACTAGTCAGAATCGTCATTATTATAAAGTCTAAAAACAATAAATATTGCCAAGAATGCAAAGAAAATATACACCATGGGTGGGAATTTATATTACTACAACCTTTATGAAAAACAGTGTGGACATTTCCCAAATAATTAAAAATTCATCCAGCAATTCCACTATTGGTATCTACCCAAAGGTAAAGAAATCATATCAAGAAGATTCCTGCTCTCATATGTTTATCATAGCACTATTCACAATAGCAAAGATATGGAACCAACCTAAGTGTCCATCATCATATATATACACACTATGGAATACTACTGAGCCATAAAAAAGAATAAAATCATGTATTTTGCAGCAACATAGATGGAACTGGAGACCATTATCCTAAGTGAATTAATGCAGAAACAGAAAGTCAGAAAACACATGTTCTTACTTATAAGTGGGAGCTAAACAATGGGTATACATGGACATAAAGAAGGTAATAATAGACATTGAAGACTACAAAGGGTGGGCAGATGAGACAGTGTGAGGGGCATGAGGGCTGAAAAGTTACCCACTGGGTGCAATGTTCACTATTCAGTGATGGGTACACTGAAAGCCCAGGCTTCACCAGTACACAATGTATGCATGTAAGAATTGGGCGCTTATACCCACCAAATATGTTAAAATAAAATAACCTCTTTCCCCTTCCTCACCAATACCAATAATATCACAGATAAAGAAGGTAGCTCATAGGGTAGCTCTGAGCTATGAGAAGGTAGCTCATAGTACCAGACCCTGAGGCAAAGTTTTCATGTTAGCAGGGCTCAGATGCATCTCCTCCCCTTGCACCAAGATTTGAGAGACTACAGGCAATCATCTCAGAATTTTATTGCTGGAAGGTTACTGATCACTTTACCATTTAGTAAACAAACATGAAGGAGTGTTTATATGTCCAACTTTACATACCTAGTTAGTAACACATTGAAAACTAGGAGACAAGCTTTTTAAATTTTCGGTCCAGTATCCTTTCCATGTAATGCTGCTGTTCCTACCTTCCCTCTGGAACATTTTCAGCAGAAAAAACAGATTGGCCTAGTGGAGTGAGACCAAGTTTCAAAGAAAATTACTGTGACTCTTGGCCAAGGTCCTAAACTTAAGTTTGCAGAATGGGATAACACTTAATTTGTAATCAACAAAGCTTGATTTCTAATGAAGTTTTCATCATTAGGCAATGTTTCACACTGTTTTTGAGCCCTGCAGTTACTGGACCATGTACTGCCAAATCACATTTACTATTGTTGTATTCATTTTATGAAGTGCTGAGCACCCAGGCAAGCTTCCACATGTATTCCCATTCCCATCCTGTTCTGAACACATCCTAGCTTTGTGTAAGCTTTCTTACAAGCTTATGATTACAATCCTAGGTATATTTTTCTTAATAAGTCATACTTCTTGCTTCAGAGAAAAAAAATTCTTCAAACACAACTATTGATTTGCATCTTGCAAATGGCATAATTATAAACTCTTTCCTAGAGAAAGCATCAAAAGAACAAAATTTTGCTAACATCTATATACTGTACACACAAAGCTCAGGCAAAATCTCAGAAATAGCTCACTGATATTTATTTTCTGATATTTGTTGGTCATCCTCTTCTGAAATGAGAGTCCTCATGCAAGAGGAAAATAATATTATTATATATTTCTAAATCAGCCTCCCATAAATATGGATGGCTTTCTAATATATGAGACTGGTTGCTTCTCAGTCTTTGGCTAAGAGCAAATATGGTATCTAATGTATGAGAATAAAGTTGATTTATTTATGCTTTAATTAAAAATAATAAAATTAATGTCTGAAATCCAATTGTCCTTATGCTCTTGATCTTAGCTTTTCAGCTGGTAATCACTTTTTTTCTAAGCTAACTACTGCTTTACTTTACCATTTTTGCCTCAGGTAAAGCTCATTCTCCTCTTCTTTATTTTTGTATCTAGTTACACAGTCAGAAGAACAGACATAGTTCAAAAGAAAAATAGTGAGTCCAATATTCCAATCGCTTAAACCTTCTGGAAAATAAATTATTTCCTGTGCTCTTTGTAACCATGAGTACGTGGCCTTTTACATGAAGGTGAAGGGTGAAAATTTACAAGTCACAGTCTTGACAGCCATGAAACTAATGAAGGCAAACATCCATGCTGATGTAAGCTGGTCAGCATGGTATTTCACTATAGAAAAGTGCCAAGTCATTATTAAATCTCAAATGTTATAGCTGGAGACTTAATAGCCTCACCCCAAGCCATTATTATTTCTTTGCCTAAACACAGTTTGCTAGAATTCCCTCTGCTGTGAAAATAAATTGCTGATTAGCCAAATGGGACTTAAGCCTCCCTTCACTGGTCTAGTAAATAGGGTTTCCAAGCTATGTGCCACTCACTTCCTCAAGTACTTTTAAACACAATTTCTTTCACAGGAAGCATCACCTCTCTACAGCCCTATACCAAGAAACCAAGATGATGAAAGGCTGAACTGTTAATTTGTAACTCTTTCATAATTGAGGTCACATTCAAGAATGAGAAAATACTTGACAAAGAAAAATAAACCAGCTTTCAATGTACCCTGTTCTTTGCAGCACCTGCTGTCTATTCCCAGATTAAGCTGAATAAATACTGTTTTCATGAAGATCATACAGAGCCTAGGCAGATTTAATAGCATTTCTTGCCCTTCTTTGCCTCCTATCCCCTGCCACCACCATAACCATGTAAAATTCTGAAAAACTGCAATTTGGGCCCTTATGAAAAAACATTTCATATGATGAAATTTACTAAATTTCTAGCTCCTGTTCAGTTCCCACATGGACAAAAATAACTGCCATGAAGGCCCACAAATTTGGAAGTCAACATTTAGAAATTTCTTAGAAAGAGAGGTGGATGATGGAAGAAAGTGAAAATACTGCTGGCATTTCATCTCTGTCTTCGTGGCAAAAAGAGAAGAGTTTCTGAATCAGCAGTAGAGGGGGAAGAAGCTCAGCATGAAATTTCTTGTGCATCTGATTCACCAATGGAGTCAAAACATTGACTACAGCTGATAACAAGAAGCACAAGAAGAGAAGGGACACATGGTTCCAAACTAAGAATATTACCTCTGGTTTCTGGTAAGAAGGGAATTGCAAGATATTTTTTGGCACAAAATCAGAACACAGTTTGAATGCAAAGTAAAAATGTTCAAAAGAAAGATGCTTTAGGCCATACCTAGGAAACTCTTCACAGGTAAGCATATGTGTGTAGTTAACATAATCTGTCCAAACAAGAGACCCTTGTTCATCAGACAAGTGTCTGTTCTGACGACCCAGGTACTAAGCTAGCAGGGAACATCTTTGCTGAAAATAGGGGGAGAAAGCCTTATACCTGCTCAGAAAATATATTCTCCTGTGGATGGAAAGGAAAAGAATATGAGAAGAAAAGTGTAATTACTGAGCCTCTGACTATCTCTGCAAATACTTTCTTCCCCTCTTTGCTTCTCTTGGTTTCTCACTGCCCCTCTGTGTGTTTACACTTTGTCATCTCTTTGAACTTTTGATGAATATTCATGTCTCCATAGTGATGTGGCTGTACTATGATTAAGAACAGACTGAAGTACTTAATATAGCCTCTTCTGATAAAGGAAACTGTTGGGTAGCAAGCCATCCATGTTAATGAGGGACATTTTACTATGACTAGCTAATGAGTAAAACTGTAGGGTCTCGACCTACAGAGAAAATTCGATTGCCTTATCACAACATCACCATTCCCTAAATGTATGTGGGAGATACCACCAGTAACAATTCTTCTAACCCATTTGTCAGCTAATCAGTCACATTTACAGATCAAATATTTATTGAGCTGGGTTTTATCCTAGGCACAAGGTAAAAGAGGGAAAAGCAGACATAAAAACCTTATACTTGGGCTGGGCGCGGAGGCTCACGTCTATAATTCCAGCACTTTGGTAGGCCGAGGCGGGCAGATCATGAGGTCAGGAAATCGAGGCCATCCTGGCTAACACGCGAAACCCCGTCTCTACTAAAAATACAAAAAACATTAGCCGGGCGTGGTGGCAGGCACCTATAGTCCCAGCTACTTAGGAGGCTGAGGCAGGAGAATGGCATGAACCTGGGAGGCGGAGCTTGCAGTGAGCCGAGATAGATCCACTGCATTCCAACCTGGGCAACAGAGCGAGATTCCATCTCAAAAAAAAAAAAAAAAAACTTATACTTAAACCTTAAGAGTCTAGGGCAAGTGCTTTCTGCAGATCATCTGCAGCTACTATGGAAGCTTCTCTTCACAGCCTCTTAAAATACCAGCCACTCAAGCAGCATTACCAACCAGGTAAGGTTGACGGGACTAGTAAGGGCTGAAATTCAACTTGTACTCTGCTCTCCAAAATCTGCCCTACCCAGAGGAGACATCTTTTAAAAAGTCACACAAAGGCAGCACCAGAAGCTGCAGCCCTGTTTTAAAGCAGAGGTTCCCCTCCCACATGAGTTATTGCATCTTTCCTTCCCTGGGTGTTTCCCAGTGATGCAAAGGCCATACCCACTTGTCAGACCTCAGCCATGGACCTACATGCTAGAGCTGACGTGAATAATGTAACTTACAGCAGAAAACAAAAATCTATATACCAGTGGAAACGTAACAGCACAGCCGATCTCAGATTCCTTAGACGTTTTGACTTAAACCACATACTTAGTTGTCATTTTATTTTAAAGTTCCAGAACAGCTTTTCTGAGTTAGTATGCACTCTGAAGTCCAGAGTCCTTTGTCCAGAGTACATCCACTTTTATCAAACACATTTCTCACATAATAAGGAAGGCAGGAGCCTTTCTCCAACTGACTTACTACATTCCTATACTTGTTATTAGTAAATATGCAAAAAAACAAAACACGAAAAGGGCTTTGAAGAAAGCCAGGTTTGAGTGAATTATTTGCTGGAGATATACAATTGGAGATATACAATGGAGATATACAATTTCATTCATACAGTTGATTTGCTGCTAGCTAGTTCCTCAGATTATAGGAAATGGATATGGCATGTTTTTGTTGTGTGTCTGCTGCCTCTGTTGCAAAGATAAACCTTAATTGGCAAGCCTTTAACATCTAATGGTATTTTATGTTATGGTCTTATAGAAATCTGTCTGGGCTTTGTGACAAAGTTGTGTAATAATGGAGGAAAAGCTGTGATAATGCATGCGTTCTTGTTTCGGTACTAAAAATTTACACTAGCTTTAGTCAAAACAAATTTGGATTCTATTGCTTGAAAATGTACTTTTTATTCCGTTGATTATAAAAAATTTGGGGTAAAAGCTTATAAAGCTAATTTTATATGAAGTTCTCTAGCAGGTAATTTATAATGTGATTCTTCCATGAATTATTTGAAATCTGTTTAGCCCATAAAGATAGCCCATCCAAAAAAAGTCAGAGTATTTTGTATTTTAACTCAAGTCCTAGATTGCCTCTCACTGCCCATGATTCAAGAGCAACTAAAAACTACAGCCAAATCCAGTTTCTATCTATGATTAAAGACCGGTTTCAAATAGACAAGCAAGCAGCAGTCAACATATGCATTAAAAGGTGCCGAATAATCATTAATCTTTCTGACTGCTTAATCAAATAAATTAGCTATGTCATTCTTTCAACACAAGTTTTCCTCACTGCCATGATAGGCTTCAAGTTATGTCATATGAAATTGTTCTTCTGGAAATAAATCAAAAACCATGCAAAAACAAAACAAAAAAAACCCCTTAGTCTTTAATACAAGGAAGAGAATCCTGAGAAGGATATAAACTAATGGCATAGGTCAAAGCCAAATGTATTCCTATTTGATAGCCTCCAGAGAAGCTCCCTCAAAGGTAAGACCTGCTATAGTTTGAACATTTGTCCCCTCCAAAATTCACATTGAAATTTAATCACCAATGTACCAGTATTGAGAGGTGAAGCCTTTAAGAGGTGATTGGATCATGAGGGTTCTGCCTTCATGAATGGATTAATCCAATAATGAATTAATGGGCTAATGGTTTAATGGTTTATCATGGGAATGGGACTGGTGACTTTAAAAGAAGAGTAAGAGGCCTGATCTAGCATGCTCAGCCCCCTCACCATGTGATGTCCCACACTACCTCAGGACTCTGCAGAGAATCCCCACCAGCAAGAATGGTCTTACCAGTTGCATCCTCTTGACCTTGGACTTTCAAGCCTCCAGAACTATAAGGAAACAAATTTTATGTCATACAAATTACTCAGTTTTAGGCATTCTATTATAAGTAACATAAAACAGACTAAGACAAGACCCCTTCCTCATAAATCAATAGAAATACATCTCATAACTCTTCTTCAACTGCAACCTAAGTTCCAAGGAGCCACAAAGTGGAGAAAAGCCTAGACCCAAATTCCTGAAATGCCTGATTCCTCTTCCTCAGCAGGACTATATGTCTCTGGTCCTTTAAGATGTGTCTGATATATTTTCTTCTCTCAAACCCTTTATCTGACTCAACACATTTCCTTCAGCCTGACTTAGGTATGGCTCCATCTTAGCACTTAACATAGTAACACAAATATCTGTTAATATGTCTTTCATTCCACTACAATATTAGTTTCTTGAGGTCAGTAACTGTGTATTTGAGTCTCTGTATTCCTAGTACCAGCCGTGATACTTGGAACATAATAAATGCTTAATAAAAATTTGCTGAATGTAAAAACCAGGAACATAAAGATGAAGCAGTACATTTCCTCCAGCAAATGACTGCTTGGGAATACCTGTTTTACCCATTAACTTCCTGAAGAATTAGATGGATCACTACAAAAGGTGGGTTCTTTTCAAAGTTTCAATCATTTTGAACAACTCCCATAGTTTAGTCATCTCCATTTCAAGGATGATCATATGTAAATGTGGTGAGCTTTTTTATTAATAGTTCATTCAATACCTCGCACATGTCTGATCAGTCCAGAAGAGCCAATATGGTATAGAATGCTACCTGTAGGTTTCCTTATGGAAGAAGCTCGCAGCAGGAATGGTTACCAATTAACTGCTTAACTGCGAATTTCTCCAATTTTCCAAATCAATTTCTCTTTATCTCAGCTTCTAACCTCTTTATGTCCTAAGAAGCTTGCTTATTTGACTCACAGGCAGAATTGTCATTTCTACTACTTAGTTACTCATGTTAGCTGAAAGAATAACATGTTTCAAAAATATTGTTCTCCACTATTTGCTTTCATTTAACCAAATGTAGCCTTACTTTGTTAAGCTCTTAAATAAGTTTGCAATTCCATTTCTGAACACAAATCTACATTCATGAAAATGGATAGTCTTTATGCTCCTGAAAATTACATTCTGTTACTTCTTTTTTTTTTTTTTTTTTATACTTTAAGTTCTAGGGTACATGTGCATAACGTGCAGGTTTGTTACATGTGTATATTTGTGCCATGTTGGTGTGCTGCACCCATCAACTCGTCAGCACCCATCAATTCGTCATTTATATCATGTATAAGTCCCCAATGCAATCCCTCCCCTCTCCCCCCTCCCCATGATAGGCCCCAGTGTGTGATGTTCCCCTTCCCGAGTCCAAGTGATGTCATTGTTCAGTTCCCACCTATGAGTGAGTACATGCGGTGTTTGGTTTTCTGTTCTTGTGATAGTTTGCTAAGACTGATGGTTTCCAGCTGCATCCATGTCCCTACAAAGGACGCAAACTCATCCTTTTTTATGGCTACATAGTATTCCATAGTGTATATGTGCCACATTTTCTTAATCCAGTCTGTCACAGATGGACATTTGGGTTGATTCCAAGTCTTGGCTATTGTGAATAGTGCTGCAATAAACATACAGTGTGCATGTGTCTTTGTAGTAGAATAATTTATAATCCTTTGGGTATATACCCAGTAGTGGGATGGCTGGGTCATATGGTACACCTAGTTCTAGATCCTTGAGGAATTGCCATACTGTTTTCCATAATGGTTGAACTAGTTTACAATCCCACCAACAGTGTAAAAGTGTTCCTATTTCTCCACATCCTCTCCGACAACTGTTGTTTCCTGATTTTTTAATGATTGCCATTCTAACTGGTGTGAGATGGTATCTCATTGTGGTTTTGATTTGCATTTCTCTGCTGGCGAGTGATGATGAGCATTTTTTCATGTGTCTGTTGGCTGTATGAATGTCTTCTTTTGAGAAATGTCTGTTCATATCCTTTCCCCACTTTTTGATGGGGTTGTTTGTTTTTTTCTTGTATATTTGTTTGAGTTCTTTGTAGATTCTGGATATTAGCCCTTTGTCAGATGAGTAGATTGCAAACATTTTCTCCCATTCTGTAGATTGCCTGTTCACTCTGATGGTAGTTTCTTTTCCTGTGCAGAAGCTCTTTAGTTTAATTAGATCCCATTTGTCAATTTTGGCTTTTGCTGCCGTTGCTTTTGGTGTTTTAGACATGAAGTCCTTGCCCATGCCTATGTCCTGAATGGTACTACCTAGATGTTCTTCTAGGGTTTTTATGGTATTAGGTCTAACATTTAAGTCTCTAATCCATCTTGAATTAATCTTCATATAAGGAGTAAGGAAAGGATCCAGTTTCAGCTTTTTACTTATGACTAGCCAATTTTCCCAGCACCATTTATTAAATAGGGAATCCTTTCCCCATTTCTTGTTTCTCTGAGGTTTGTCAAAGATCAGATGGCTGTAGATGTGTGGTATTATTTCTGAGGACTCTGTTCTGTTCCATTGGTCTATAGCTCTGTTTTGGTACCAGTACCATGCTGTTTTGGTTACTGTAGCCTTGTAGTATAGTTTGAAGTCAGGTAGCGTGACGCCTCCAGCTTTGTCCTTTTGACTTAGGATTGTCTTGGCAATGCGGGCTCTTTTTTGGTTCCATATGAACTTTGAAGCAGTTTTTTCCAATTCTGTGAAGAAACTCATTGGTAGCTTGATGGGGATGGCATTGAATCTATAAATAACCTTGGGCAGTATGGCCATTTTCACGATATTGATTCTTCCTATCCATGAGCATGGTATGTTCTTCCATTTGTTTGTGTCCTCTTTGATTTCACTGAGCAGTGGTTTGTAGTTCTCCTTGAAGAGGTCCTTTACATCCCTTGTAAGTTGGATTCCTAGGTATTTTATTCTCTTTGAAACAATTGTGAATGGAAGTTCATTCCTGATTTGGCTCTCTGCTTGTCTGTTACTGGTGTATAAGAATGCTTGTGATTTTTGGACATTAATTTTGTATCCTGAGACTTTGCTGAAGTTGCTTATCAGCTTAAGGAGACTTTGGGCTGAGACAATGGGGTTTTCTAAATATACAATCGTGTCATCTGCAAACAGGGACAATTTGACTTCTTCTTTTCCTAACCGAATACCCTTGATTTCTTACTCTTGCCTGATTGCCCTAGCCAGAACTTCCAACACTATGTTGAATAGGAGTGGTGAGAGAGGGCATCCCTGTCTTGTACCAGTTTTCAAAGGGAATTTTTCCAGTTTTTGCCCATTCAGTATGATATTGGCTGTGGGTTTGTCATAAATAGCTCTTATTATTTTGAGGTACGTTCCATCAATACCGAATTTATTGAGCGTTTTTAGCATGAAGGGCTGTTGAATTTTGTCAAAAGCCTTTTCTGCATCTATTGAGATAATCATGTGGTTCTTGACTTTGGTTCTGTTTACATGCTGGATTATGTTTATTGATTTGCAAATGTTGAACCAGCCTTGCATCCCAGGGATGAAGCCACTTGATCATGGTGGATAAGCTTTTTGATGTGCTGCTGAATCCGGTTTGCCAGTATTTTATTGAGGATTTTTGCATCGATGTTCATCAGGGATATTGGTCTAAAATTCTCTTTTCTGTTGTGTCTCTGCCAGGCTTTGGTATCAGGATGATGTTGGCCTCATAAAATGAGTTAGGGAGGATTCCCTCTTTTTCTATTGATTGGAATGGTTTCAGAAGGAATGGTAGCAGCTCCTCCTTGTACCTCTGGTAGAATTCAGCTGTGAATCCATCTGGTCCTGGACTTTTTTTCGTGGGTAGGCTATTAATTGTTGCCTCAATTTCAGAGCCTGCTATTGGTCTATTCAGGGATTCAACTTCTTCCTGGTTTAGTCTTGGGAGAGTGTAAGTGTCCAGGAAATTATCCATTTCTTCTAGATTTTCTAGTTGATTTGCGTAGAGGTGTTTATAGTATTCTCTGATGGTAGTTTGTATTTCTGTGGGGTCGGTGGTGATATCCCCTTTATCATTTTTTATTGCATCTATTTGATTCTTCTCTCTTTTCTTCTTTATTAGCCTTGCTAGTGGTCTGTCAATTTTGTTGATCTTTTCAAAAAACCAACTCCTGGATTCATTGATTTTTTGGAGGGTTTTTTGTGTCTCTATCTCCTTCAGTTCTGCTCTGATCTTAGTTATTTCTTGCCTTCTGCTAGCTTTTCAATGTGTTTGCTCTTGCCTCTCTAGTTCTTTTAATTGTGATGTTAGAGTGTCCATTTTAGATCTTTCCTGCTTTCTCTTGTGGGCATTTAGTGCTATAAATTTCCCTCTACACACTGCTTTAAATGTGTCCCAGAGATTCTGGTATGTTGTATCTTTGTTCTCATTGGTTTCAAAGAACATCTTTCTTTCTGCCTTCATTTCGTTATGTACCCAGTAGTCATTCAGGAGCAGGTTGTTCAGTTTCCATGTAGTTGAACGGTTTTGATTGAGTTTCTTAGTCCTGAGTTCTAGTTTGATTGCACTGTGGTCTGAGAGACAGTTTGTTATCATTTCTGTTCTCTTACATTTGCTGAGGAGTGCTTTACTTCCAATTATGTGGTCAATTTTGGAATAAGTGCGATGTGGTGCTGAGAAGAATGTATATTCTGTTGATTTGGGGTGGAGAGTTCTATAGATGTCTATTAGGTCCCCTTGGTGCAGAGATGAGTTCAATTCCTGGATATCCTTGTTAACTTTCTGTCTCGTTGATATGTCTAATGTTGACAGTGGAGTGTTGAAGTCTCCCATTATTATTGTATGGGAGTCTAAGTCTCTTTATAAGTCTCTAAGTACTTGCTTTATGAATCTGGGTGCTCCTGTATTGGGTGCATATATATTTAGGATAGTTAGCTCTTCCTGTTGAATTGATCCCTTTACCATTATGTAATGGCCTTCTTTGTCTCTTTTGATCTTTGATGGTTTAAAGTCTGTTTTATCAGAGACTAGGATTGCAACCCCTGCTTTTTTTTGTTCTCCATTTGCTTGGTAGATCTTCCTCCATCCCTTTATTTTGAGCCTATGTATGTCTCTGCATGTGAGATGGGTCTCCTGAATACAGCAGACTGATGGGTCTTGACTCTTTATCCAGTTTGCCAGTCTGTGTCTTTTAATTGGAGCATTTAGTCCATTAACATTTAAGGTTAATATTGTTATGTGTGAACTTGATCCTGCCATTATGATATTAACTGGTTATTTTGCTCGTTAGTTGATGCCGTTTCTTCCTAGCCTCGATGGTCTTTACATTTTGGCATGTTTTTGCAATGGCTGGTACCGGTTGTTCCTTTCCATGTTTAGGGCTTCCTTCAGGGTCTCTTGTAAGGCAGGCCTGGTGGTGACAAAATCTCTAAGCATTTGCTTATCTGTAAAGGATTTTATTTCTCCTTCACTTATGAAACTTAGTTTGGCTGGATATGAAATTCTGGGTTGAAAATTCTTTTCTTTAAGAACGTTGAATATTGGCCCCCACTCTCTTCTGGCTTGTAGAGTTTCTGCTGAGAGATCTGCTGTTAGTCTGATGGGCTTCCCTTTGTGGGTAACCTGACCTTTCTCTCTGGCTGCCCTTAAGATTTTTTCCTTCATTTCAACTTTGGTGCATCTGGCAATTATGTGTCTTGGAGTTGCTCTTCTCGAGGAGTATCTTTGTGGTGTTCTCTGTATTTCCTGAATTTGAATGTTGGCCTGCCCTACTAGGTTGGGGAAGTTCTCCTGGATGATATCCTGAAGAGTGTTTTCCAACTTGGTTCCATTTTCCCCCTCACTTTCAGGCACCCCAATCAGACGTAGATTTGGTCTTTCCACATAATTCCATACTTCTTGTAGGCTTTGTTCATTTCTTTTTCTTCTTTTTTCTTTTGGTTTCTCTTCTCGCTTCATTTCATTCATTTGATCCTCAATCGCTGATACTCTTTCTTCCAGTTGATCGAGTCAGTTACTGAAGCTTGTGCATTTGTCACGTATTTCTCGTGTCATGGTTTTCATCTCTGTCATTTCGTTTATGACCTTCTCTGCATTAATTAGTCTAGCTGTCAATTCTTCCACTCTTTTTTCAAGATTTTTAGTTTGTTTGCGCTGGGTACATAATTCCTCCTTTAGCTCTGAGAAGTTTGATGGACTGAAGCCTTCGTCTCTCATCTCGTCAAAGTCATTCTCTGACCAGCTTCGATCCTGTTGCTGGCGATGGGCTGCGCTCCTTTGCAGGGGGAGATGCGCTCTTATTTCTTGAATTTCCAGCTTTTCTGCCCTGCTTTTTCCCCATCTTTGTGGTTTTATCTGTCTCTGGTCTTTGATGATGGTGACGTACTGATGGGGTTTTGGTATAGGTGTCCTTCCTGTTTGATAGTTTTCCTTCTGACAGTCAGGACCCTCAGCTATAGGTCTGTTGGAGATTGCTTGAGGTCCACTCCAGATCCTGTTTGCCTGGGTATCAGCAGCAGAGGTTGCAGAAGATAGAATATTGCTGAACAGCGAGTGTACCTGTCTGATTCTTACTATGGAAGCTTCCTCTCAGGGGTGTACTCCACCCTGTGAGGTGTGGGGTGTCAGACTGCCCCTAGTGGGGGATGTCTCCCAGTTAGGCTACTCAGGGGTCAGTGACCCACTTGAGCAGGCAGTCTGTCCATTCTCAGATCTCAACCTCCGTGTTGGGAGATCCACTGCTCTCTTCAAAGCTGTCAGAGTGTCGTTCGCGTCTGCTCAGGCCTCTGCTACTTCCCCTGTTGTTTTTTTAGCTGAGCCCTGCCCCCAGAGGTGGAGTCTATAGAGACAGGCAGGTTTCCTTGAGCTGCTGTGAGCTCCACCCAGTTCGAGCTTCCCAGCGGCTTTTTTTAACCTACTTAAGCCTCAGCAATGGCATGCGCCCCCCTCCCCCAGCCTCGCTGCTGCCTCATGGTTAGATTGCCACAGACTGCTGTGTTAACAATGAGGGAGGCTCCATGGGCGTGGGACCCTCCCATCCAGGTGAGGGATATATTCTTCTGGTGTGCCCGTTTGCTTAAAGCACAGTATTGGGGTGGGAGTTACCTGATTTTCCAGGTGTTGTGTGTCTCAGTTCCCCTGGCTAGGAAAAGGGATTCCCTTCCCCCTTGCGCTTTCCAGGTGAGGCGATGCCTCGCCCTGCTTCAGCTCTCACTGGTCAGGCTGCAGCAGCTGACCAGCACCGATTGTCTGGCACTCCCTAGTGAGATGACCCCAGTACCTCAGTTGAAAATGCAGAAATCACTGGTCTTCTGTGTCGCTCGCGCTGGGAGTTGGAGACTGGAGCTGTTCCTATTCGGCCATCTTGCTCCGCCCCCCGCATTCTGTTACTTCTTCAATGGAAAAGGATGTATATATTGCCTTTGACTAGGCTGCCTTTGTGTAGATTTATGAAAAATTGGCAATTCTAAAAGATTGGATCTTGATATGTCTGTCTTATAAACCCATGAAGTTCTTTGATCTCCAGCTTGAATCACTAAGGTAAGCTTTTCATGAGCTGAAACAACAGGCTTCGTTTCTCCATCTGCTGCACAGCACTCCAGAGATGCCACAGGCCTAAGGAAAGTAAAAAACACAAATAGAAAGAAAATTTCTCTGTTTTTTTTTCTTAAGTGCCTGGAGCAAATCAAACCCTCGAGTCTAGCTGCTAAGGAAAGAGGCAAAATCTATCTGCATTTCCAAGGGAAAAGATGGGTCAGTTACCCAAACACAGGAAAATGCCCTTATGCAAGACAGAAGATAAAATAAAATAAAGTACAAAGAAATTCTAAATTGCTGTAATGTTAAAAACCTAAAATAATAAGTTAACCATTAGGAAGACTTCTTTTTAAGGGCTCTCTCTCCCTTGTTTTGCTATAAAAATCACACTTTATAAAAGTGGAACAAGAAACTATGCCCCCAAACAGTGATAAAACATTATTTTTAATTTCATGAATGCAAACACACTACTTGATATTTGGTTCCTCGACCAGGTCATTAGCCATGCAAAGAAATGAAATCCTGGGTGTCATATGCCCAAATTAAAAAGAAATCAGCCTACTGACTCCTTAGCCAAGGTTGACAAGCTCTCCAGAAGGAAGGCTGTGTCCATTAAAATAATATGTCTATTATTATCCTTTCTCTGTGTTATTATTCTATTCTTAGCTGGCAGAGTTACTCTATCCACATGAAAGCATCAGTCCAACTTCTGACTGACCACAAGAGCACTGATTAATATCTACACGAGAGGAGTCCTGTTAAAACTGCAGGATCTTCCTCCAAACAGCTCAGCCACACAAAGCCAAACTTGCTACTGTTGTAACCAGAATACATAGCTTGTTATTTTTAATTATATCCCATCCATAGTTAGGTCTTTCCTTTGGAACAGTGGATTATTATTCAGCAACAGTTGAGTGACAGGGGTGTGCATAGGATGCCTCCTATGTTAGATTTGCTCATCAATTCACGATAGCTAAAATGAAAGTCAAAGCACACAGTGGGTATTAAGATCTTAATTTTAGTCAAACAGCATCAGCCCTGCAACACAATACATCACCAATTTAAATACATGGATGCTAAGTTTCAAAGCCTACGTACTCGTAAGAAATTTTACAATTCAAAGTGAATTCTAAATGTTTTTGACATGTTGGTGGACACTTGGAGAGCTTTTGTGCCTCTGCTTTTTGTTTGCTTTTAGAGTCAGTATTGTGTAGATTCAAAGCAGTGGTTCCCAAACCAGGGTTCAATTTTATCCCCAGGGATTTGACAGTGTCTCAAGAGATTTTTAATTGTTATTAATGTAAATGGATGGAGGAGAGAGGTGCCACTGAATATAGCCCTTAGTGATCAGGAATGCTGTTAAACATCCTCCACCACACAGGACAGACCTCACAACAAACATCTGGTTCAACATGTCAATAGTGCCATGCATGGGTGAGAAAAACAGGGTAAGAGGAAAATAGCAGTAAGAAATTTTTATTTGTTTAAAGTTATTATTTTATCCAATTAGTGCATTACCTAATATTAAAAGTTAAATAGCACTAATAGAACCTCTCATGAAAAAAATAGACATCCTCTGCCTGCTTTTTTCTGTCTTGAGTTTTCCTTCTCAAACATAACATTATTTCCTCTGGCTACCCTTTATTTCTAAAGTATATACTTGTGCCAAAAATTCTTGAGTTAAGCAAGTTTAGATATTATTGTTATTGACACTTTATTTTGCAACGAGATGATTTAGCACTCTTTTAACATCTCACTTTTTCACTTTCTTCTCTAACTTTACCTTCTTTTTTCCCTGTTTTCCATTTCTCTCTGGAAGATTTTTCTAACTTTATTTCCAACCCTTTTATTGAACTTTAATTTCAGCTGCTTTAATTTTATTCCCAAAGGCTCTTCCTTGATCTCTTTTCACTTATTATTCCTTTTTTTATTATATGCAACTTGTTTTTGCTTCAGGAATAAAATATCTCCTCATATTTCTTTAATGTTATAAGCTACATCCTTTTGGAAATTTTCCTTTGCTCACTGCTTTGTTTCTATTTCCTTTGAGATCTGTTTTTGTTTGCTTTTCATAGTCAATCTGTCTAATATGGGAACATTTACTTACAGTGATATTTTGCTGTCCATTTATGTTTAAAAGTTAGAAATTGAAAGGCTGTGCATGCATGGGTAGGGTTTGCCTACTAGGGACGTCACAGAGCTCAATCTAGTGGTAATTGGCCATACTGATGGTCATCCCAACTGCCAGTCCCATCCTGCCTATTCATCAGGATAGGCTATGCCCAAACAAACAAATTCATGGTTCAACACACTGGGGCAGTGTGTTCACTACAAACTGCTCTTTAGGGCAGTTATACTTATGGTAGCTCAGCCATCTAGGCTGCTTCCAGGTTGTAGTTCCTTCACACCAAAACACAGCTTCTATGGTCACCACAGAACAGTGACCATATCACTTTACTTCACACCCCATTGGCCACAAACAGCTACATGACTTCATCTAACTGCAAGAGGGTGGGGGACATTTGAATATTTAGCAGGGAGCCATTCAGCCGCTCCATTGGCTTGACTCACATCTTTACAAGGGATATATCTTTTTTTGTGTTTAGTTTATTTGTATGTGGGGTGCATAGTAAGTATATATATGGGCTACATGAGGTATTTTGATACTGGCATGCAATGGTAATAATCACACCAGGATAAACGGGGTATCTATCACTTCAAGCATTTATCCTTTGTGTGACAAACAATCAAATTATAATCGTTTATTTTTAAATGTACAATTAAATTGTCTTTGACTATACTCACCCTGTTCTGCTAGCAAATACTACGTGTTACTGATTCTTTCTAATTTTTTTTTGTACCCATTAACCATCCTCACTTACCCCAATGCTTCTGCTACCCTTCCCAGCAGCCGGTAACCATGTTTCTACTCTCTATCTCCATGGATACAATTATTTTAATTTTTAGCTCCCACAAATATGTGAGCATATGCAGTTTGTCTTTCTGTGCTTGGCTTATTTTACTTAACATAATGACCTCCAGTTCCATTCACGTTGTAATAAATGACAGAATCTCCTTCTTTTTATGGCAGAATAATGTCCCATTGTGTGTATGTACCACATTTTCTTTATCCATTCATCCGTTGCTGGACACTTAAGTTGATTCCAAGTCTTGGCTATTGTGCATAGTACTGTAATAAACATGGAGTGCAAATATCTCTTTGATATACAGATTTTATTTCTTTTTGGTATATCCCTAGCAGTGGGATTGCTAGATCCTATGGTAACTCTATTTTTAGTTTTCTGAGGAACATCCAAACTATTCTTCATAGTGGTTGCACTAATTTACATTCCCACCAACATTTCCCTTTTCACCACATCCTTGCCAGCATTTGTCATTACCTAACTTTTGGATATAAGTCATTTTAACTAGGGTGAGGGAACATTTTATTACAGTTTTGATTTGCATTTCTCTGGTGATCAATGATGTGGGCACTTTTTCATATACCTGTTTGTCATTGGTTTGTCTTCTTTTAAAAAGTGTCTATATAAATTTTTTGCGCATTTAAAAATCAGATTATCAGATTTTTTTCCCCATAGAGTTGAGCTCTTGATATGTTCTGGCCATTAATCCCTTGTCAGATGGTTAGTTTGCAAACATTTCCTCTCACTCTATGAGCTCTCTCTTCACTTTGTTGATTGTTTCCTTTGCTATGCAGAAACTTTTTGACTTGATGAGATCCCATTTCTCCATTTTTGCTTTGGTCATCTGTGCTTTTGGGGTATTACTCAAGAAATCTTTGCCCAGTCTAGTGTTCTGGAGAGCTTCTCCAATGTTTTATTGTTTGTTTGTTTGTTTGTTTTGAGATGGAGTCTCACTCTGTCACCCAGACTGAAGTGCAGTGGCGCCATCTCAGCTCACTGCAACCTCCGCCTCTTGGGTTCAAGCGATTCTTCTGCCTCAGCCTCCTGAGTAGCTGGGATTACAAGCGCACACCACCATGCCTGGCTAATTTTCTATATTTTTAGTAGAGGTGGGGTTTCACCATATTGGACAGGCTGCTCTCAAACTCCTGACCTCAGGTGATCCACCTGCCTCGGCCTCCCAAAGTGCTGGGGTTACAGGTGTGAGACAACTCTGCCTAGCAAGTGATTTCTTTTAGTAGTTTCATAGCTTAAGGTCTTAGATTTAAGTCTTTAATTCATTTTAATTTGATTTTTGTATATGGTGAGAGATAGGAGTCTAGTTTCATTCTTTCGGATATGGATATCCAGTTTTCCCAGCACCATTTATTGAAGACTGTTCTTTTCCCCCATGTATGCTATTGGCACCTTTGTCAAAAATAAGTTCACTATAGATGTATGGATTTATCTCTGGGTTTTCTATTCTGTTTCACTAATCTATATGTCTTTTTATGCTAGTACCATGCTGCTTTGGTTATTATAGCTCTGTAGTATTTCTTTTTTTCTTTCTTTTTTTTTTTTTTTTTTTCTTTTTTTGAGACAAAGTCTCCCTTTGTTGCCCAGGCTGGAGTACAATGGTGCAATCTTGGTTCACTGCAACCTCCCCCTCCCAGGTAAAAGTGATTTTCCTACCTCAGCTTCCTGAGTAGCTGGGACTACAGGCCCACACCACCACCCCCAGCTAATTTTTTTATTTTTAATAGAGACGGGGATGCACCATGTTGACCAGGCTGGTCTTGAATTACTGACCTCAAGTGATCCACCCACCTCAGCCTCCCAAAGTGCTAGGATTACAAGGGTGAGCCACTACACCCTGCCAGCTCTGCAGTATAATTTAAAGTCAGGTGGGGGGGGGGGGGCAGAGAAAGATGGCCAAATAGGAACATCTGCAGTCTCCAACTCCCAGCGCGAGCGACACAGAAGACCGGTGATTTCTGCATTTTCAACTGAGGTACTGGGGTCATCTCACTAGGGAGTGCCGGACAATTGGTCCTGGTCAGCTGCTGCACCCCGACCAGCTAGAGCTGAAGCAGGGCGAGGCATCGCCTCACCTGGAAGCGCAAGGGGGAAGGGAATCCCTTTTTCCTAGCCAGGGGAACTGACACACACAACACCTGGAAAATCGGGTAATTCCCACCCCAATACTGCGCTTTAAGCAAACGGGCACACCAGGAGATTATACCCACACCTGGCCAGGAGGGTCCCACGGCCACAGAGCCTCCCTCATTGCTAGCACAGCAGTCTGTGATCTAACCGAAACGGCAGCAGCCAGGCTGGGGGAGGGGCGCATGCCATTGCTGAGGCTTAAGTAGGTAAACAAAGCTACTGGGAAGCTCGAACTGGGTGGAGCTCACAGCAGCTCAAGGAAACCTGCCTGTCTCTATAGACTCCACCTCTGGGGACAGGGCACAGCTAAACAACAAAAGGGGAAGCAGCAGAGGCCTGTGCAGATGCGAACGACTCTGTCTGACAGCTTTGAAGAGAGCAGTGGATCTCTCAAAACGGAGGTTGAAATCTGAGAACGGACAGACTGCCTGCTCAAGTGGGTCCCTGACCCCTGAGTAGCCTAACTGGGAGACATCCCCCACTAGGGGCAGTATGACACCCCACACCTCACAGGGTGGAGTGCACCCCTGAGAGGAAGCTTCCAAAGTAAGAATCAGACAGGTACACTCGCTGTTCAGCAATATTCTATCTTCTGCAACCTCTGCTGCTGATACCCAGGCAAACAGGATCTGGAGTGGACCTCAAGCAATCTCCAACAGACCTACAGCTGAGGGTCCTGACTATTAGAAGGAAAACTATCAAACAGGAAGAACGCCTATACCAAAACCCCATCAGTACGTCACCATCATCAAAGACCAGGGGCAGATAAAACCACGAAGATGGGGAAGAAGCAGGGCAGAAAAGCTGGAAATTCAAGAAATAAGAGCGCATCTCCCCCTGCAAAGGAGCGCAGCTCATCGCTGGCAATGGATCAAAGTGGGTCAGAGAATGACTTTGACGAGATGAGAGAAGAAGGCTTCAGTCCATCAACCTTCTCAGAGCTAAAGGAGGAATTACATACCCAGCGCAAAGAAACTAAAAATCTTGAAAAAAGAGTGGAAGAATTGATAGCTAGAATAATTCATGCAGAGAAGGTCATAAATGAAATGACAGAGATGAAAACCATGACACGAGAAATATGTGACAAATCCACAAGCTTCAGTAACCGACTCGATCAACTGGAAGAAAGAGTATCAGCGATTGAGGATCAAATGAATGAAATGAAGCGAGAAGAGAAACCAAAAGAAGAAAAAGAAATGAACAAAGCCTGCAACAAGTATGGGGTTATGTAAAAAGACCAAATCTACGTCTGATTGGGGTGCCTGAAAGTGAGGGGGAAAATGGAACCAAGTTGGAAAACACTCTTCAGGATATCATCCAGGAGAACTTCCCCAACCTAGTAGGGCAGGCCAACATTCAAATTCAGGAAATACAGAGAACACCACAAAGATATTCCTCGAGAAGAGCAACTCCAAGACACATAATTGCCAGATGCACCAAAGTTGAAATGAAGGAAAAAAATCTTAAGGGCAGCCAGAGAGAAAGGTCAGGTTACCCACAAAGGGAAGCCCATCAGACTAACAGCAGACCTCTCGGCAGAAACTCTACAAGCCAGAAGAGAGTGGGGGCCAATATTCAACGTTCTTAAAGAAAAGAATTTTCAACCCAGAATTTCATAGCCAGCCAAACTAAGTTTCATAAGTGAAGGAGAAATAAAATCCTTTACAGATAAGCAAATGCTTAGAGATTTTGTCACCACCAGGCCTGCCTTACAAGAGACCCTGAAGGAAGCCCTAAACATGGAAAGGAACAACCGGTACCAGCCATTGCAAAAACATGCCAAAATGTAAAGAGCATCGAGGCTAGGAAGAAACTGCATCAACTAACGAACATAATAACCAGTTAATATCATAATGGCAGGATCAAGTTCACACATAACAATATTAACCTTAAATGTTAATGGACTAAATGCTCCAATTAAAAGACACAGACTGGCAAACTGGATAAAGAGTCAAGACCCATCAGTCTGCTGTATTCAGGAGACCCATCTCACATGCAGAGACATACATAGGCTCAAAATAAAGGGATGGAGGAAGATCTACCAAGCAAATGGAGAACAAAAAAAAGCAGGGGTTGCAATCCTAGTCTCTGATAAAACAGACTTTAAACCATCAAAGATCAAAAGAGACAAAGAAGGCCATTACATAACGGTAAAGGGATCAATTCAACAGGAAGAGCTAACTATCCTAAATATATATGCACCCAATACAGGAGACTTAGACTCCCATAAAATAATAATGGGGGACTTCAACACTCCACTGTCAACATTAGACATATCAACGAGACAGAAAGTTAACAAGGATATCCAGGAATTGAACTCATCTCTGCACCAAGGGGACCTAATAGACATCTATAGAACTCTCCACCCCAAATCAACAGAATATACATTCTTCTCAGCACCACATCGCACTTATTCCAAAATTGACCACATAATTGGAAGTAAAGCACTCCTCAGCAAATGTAAGAGAACAGAAATGATAACAAACTGTCTCTCAGACCACAGTGCAATCAAACTAGAACTCAGGACTAAGAAACTCAATCAAAACCGTTCAACTACATGGAAACTGAACAACCTGCTCCTGAATGACTACTGGGTACATAACGAAATGAAGGCAGAAAGAAAGATGTTCTTTGAAACCAATGAGAACAAAGATACAACATACCAGAATCTCTGGGACACATTTAAAGCAGTGTGTAGAGGGAAATTTATAGCACTAAATACCCACAAGAGAAAGCTGGAAAGATCTAAAATGGACACTCTAACATCACAATTAAAAGAACTGGAGAAGCAAGACCACACACATTGAAAAGCTAGCAGAAGGCAAGAAATAAATAAGATCAGAGCAGAACTGAAGGAGATAGAGACACAAAAAACCCTCCAAAAAATCAATGAATCCAGGAGTTGGTTTTTTGAAAAAATCAACAAAATTGACAGACCACTAGCAAGACTAATAAAGAAGAAAAGAGAGAAGAATCAAATAGATGCAATAAAAAATGATAAAGGGGATATCACCACCGACCCCACAGAAATACAAACTACCATCAGAGAATACTATAAACACCTCTACACAAATAAACTAGAAAATCTAGAAGAAATGGATAATTTCCTGGACACTTACACTCTCCCAAGACTAAACCAGGAAGAAGTTGAATCCCTGAATAGACCAATAGCAGGCTCTGAAATTGAGGCAACAATTAATAGCCTACCCACGAAAAAAAGTCCAGGACCAGATGGATTCACAGCTGAATTCTACCAGAGGTACAAGGAGGAGCTGCTACCATTCCTTCTGAAACCATTCCAATCAATAGAAAAAGAGGGAATCCTCCCTAACTCATTTTATGAGGCCAACATCATCCTGATACCAAAGCCTGGCAGAGACACAACAGAAAAGAGAATTTTAGACCAATATCCCTGATGAACATCGATGCAAAAATCCTCAATAAAATACTGGCAAACCGGATTCAGCAGCACATCAAAAAGCTTATCCACCATGATCAAGTGGCTTCATCCCTGGGATGCAAGGCTGGTTCAACATTCGCAAATCAATAAACATAATCCAGCATGTAAACAGAACCAAAGTCAAGAACCACATGATTATCTCAATAGATGCAGAAAAGGCTTTTGACAAAATTCAACAGCCCTTCATGCTAAAAACCTCAATAAATTCGGTATTGATGGAACGTACCTCAAAATAATAAGAGCTATTTATGACAAACCCACAGCCAATATCATACTGAATGGGCAAAAACTGGAAAAATTCCCTTTGAAAACTGGTACAAGACAGGGATGCCCTCTCTCACCACTCCTATTCAACATAGTGTTGGAAGTTCTGGCTAGGGCAATCAGGCAAGAGAAAGAAATAAAGGGTATTCAATTAGGAAAAGAAGAAGTCAAATTGTCCCTGTTTGCAGATGACACGCTTGTATATTTAGAAAACCCCATTGTCTCAGCCCAAAGTCTCCTTAAGCTGATAAGCAACTTCAGCAAAGTCTCAGGTTACAAAATTAATGTGCAAAAATCACAAGCATTCTTATACACCCGTAACAGACAAACAGAGAGCCAAATCAGGAATGAACTTCCATTCACAATTGCTTCAAAGAGAATAAAATACCTAGGAATCCAACTTGCAAGGGATGTAAAGGACCTCTTCAAGGAGAACTACAAACCACTGCTCTGTGAAATAAAAGAGGACACTAACAAATGGAAGAACATACCGTGCTCATGGATAGGAAGAATCAATATCGTGAAAATGGCCATACTGCCCAAGGTTATTTATAGATTCATTGCCATCCCCATCAAGCTACCAATGAGTTTCTTCACAGAATTGGAAAAAACGGCTTTAAAGTTCATATGGAACCAAAAAAGAGCCCGCATTGCCAAGACAATCCTAAGTCAAAAGGACAAAGCTGGAGGCGTCACGCTACCTGACTTCAAACTATACTACAAGGCTACAGTAACCAAAACAGCATGGTACTGGTACCAAAACAGAGCTATAGACCAATGGAACAGAACAGAGTCCTCAGAAATAATACCACACATCTACAGCCATCTGATCTTTGACAAACCTGAGAGAAACAAGAAACGGGGAAGGATTCCCTATTTAATAAATGGTGCTGGGAAAATTGGCTAGCCATAAGTAGAAAGCTGAAACTGGATCCTTTCCTTACTCCTTATACAAAAATGAATTCAAGATGGATTAGAGACTTAAATGTTAGACCTAATACCATAAAAACCCTAGAAGAAAACCTAGGTAGTACCATTCAGGACATAGGCATGGGCAAGGACTTCATGTCTAAAACACCAAAAGCAACAGCAGGAAAAGCCAAAATTGACAAATGGGATCTAATTAAACTAAAGAGCTTCTGCACAGCAAAAGAAACTACCACCAGAGTGAACAGGCAACCTGCAGAATGGGAGAAAATTTTTGCAATCTACTCATCTGACAAAGGGCTAATATCCAGAATCTACAAAGAACTCAAACAAATATACAAGAAAAAAACAAACAACCCCATCAAAAAGTGGGGAAAGGATATGAACAGACATTTCTCAAAAGAAGACATTCATACAGCCAACAGACACATGAAAAAATGCTCATCATCGCTAGCCATCAGAGAGATGCAAATCAAAACCACAATGAGATACCATCTCACACCAGTTAGAATGGCAATCATTAAAAAGTCAGGAAAAAACAGGTGCTGGAGAGGATGTGGAGAAATAGGAACACTTTTACACTGTTGGTGGGATTGTAAACTAGTTCAACCATTATGGAAAACAGTATGGCGATTCCTCAAGGATCTAGAACTAGATGTACCATATGACCCAGCCATCCCACTACTGGGTATATACCCAAAGGATTATAAATCATGCTGCTATAAAGACACATGCACACGCATGTTTATTGTGGCACTATTCACAATAGCAAAGACTTGGAATCAACCCAAATGTCCATCTGTGACAGACTGGATTAAGAAAATGTGGCACATATACACCATGGAATACTATGTAGCCATAAAAAAGGATGAGTTTGTGTCCTTTGAAGGGACATGGATGCAGCTGGAAACCATCATTCTTAGCAAACTATCACAAGAACAGAAAACCAAACACCTCATGTTCTCACTCATAGGTGGGAACTGAACAATGACATCACTTGGACTCGGGGGGCGGGGAACATCACACATCAGGGCCTGTCATGGGGAGGGGGGAGGGGGAAGGGATTGCATTGGGAGTTATACCTGATATAAATGACGAATTGATGGGTGCTGACGAGTTGATGGATACAGCACACCAACATGGCACAAGTATACATATGTAAAAAACCTGCACATTATGCACATGTACCCTAGAACTTAAAGTATAATAAAAAATAAAAATAAAAAAATAAAGTCAGGTAATGCAACACCTCCAGTTTTGTTCTTTTTACTTAGGATAGTTTTGGCTGTTCTAGGTCTTTTGCTTGTTCCTACAATTTTGTTTTTATGGATTTTTCTTCTATTTCTGTGAAGAATGTCATTGGTATTTTGATAGTGATTGCATTAAATCTGCAGATTGCTTAGGGTAGTGTGGACATTTTGACACTATTGATTCTTCCAACCTATGAACATGAAATATTTTTGCATTTTTTGTATCTTCTTCAATCTCTTGCATCAATGTTTATAGTTTCATTGTAGAGATCTTTTACTTCTTTAAGTTAATTTCTAGGTATTTTATTTTGTTTGTAGCTATTGTAAATGGGATTACTTTCTTGATTTCTTTTTCAGATTGTTCACTGTTGGCATATAAAAAAATGTTACTGATTTCTGTATGTTGATTTTGCATCATGCAACTTTAGTGAATTGGTTTACCAATTAAAACGGTTTTTTTTTGTGGAATCTTTAGGTTTTTCCAAATATAAGATTATATTACCTGTAAGCCAGGATAATTTGACTTCTTCCTTAACAATTTCGATGGCCTTTATGTCTTTCTCTTATCCGATTGCTCTAGCTAGGACTTCTAGTACTGTGTTGAATAACTGTGGTGAGACTGGGCATTTTTGTTGTGTTCCCAATCTTAGAGGAAGACTTTCAGTTTTCCCTCTTTCAGTATACTAGTTGTGGGTGTGTCATATATCACTTTGATTTGTTGAAGTATGTTCCTCCTACATCCAGGTTTTTTTCTTTTCTTTATGGTTTTATCATGAAAAGATGTTAAATTTTATCACCATATAAGGTAATATATATTATATTATAGGTAATATAATCTTATAGTTTTCACTGTATCACATATATTTTGGTATGTTGTGTGTTCATTATTATTTGTTTCAAGAAATATTTCAATTTCCTTTTTAATTTCTTCATTGACCCATCGGTCATTTAGGAGTACATTGTTTAATTTCCATGTGTTGGTATCGTTTTCTAAATTTCTCTTGTTATTGATTTCTAGTTATATTTTACGTGGTCAGAGAAAATGCTTGATATTTACATTTTTGAATGTTTTAGGACTTGTTTGTGACCTACCTTATGGTCTTTCCCTTTTTATCCATGTGCTGAAGATAAGAATGTGTATTTTGCAGCCATTGGGTGAAATGTTACGTAAATATCTATTAGGTCCATTTGGTCTATAACACAGATTAAGTTCAATGTTTCCTTGTTGATTTTCTGTCTGGAAGATTTGTCCAGTCCTGCAAGTGGGGTCTTGAAGTCTCCAGCCATTATTTTATTGGGGTCTTTATCTTTCTTTAGCTTTAATAATATTTGCTTTAAATATCTGGGTGCCAGTGTTAGGTGCATATGTTTTTACAATTGTTATATTCTCTTGCTGAATTGACTCCTTTTTCATAATATAGTGACTTTCTTTGTCTCTTCCTATAGTTTTTGTCTTGAAACCTATTCTGTCTCATATAAGTGTAGCTACTCCTACTCTTTTTCAGTTTCTATTTATATAGGATCTTTTCAATCCCATTAGTTTCCATCTGTGTGTATTTTTATAGGTGAAGCATGTTTCTTATAGGCAACAGATCAGTTGGATCTTGTTATTTAATTCATTCAGCCACTCTATGTCTTTTAATTGGAGAGTTTAGTTCGTGTACATTCAATGTTATTATTACTCATTAAGGTTGATGAATAACGACTACTGCTACAGTTTTATTATTTGTTTTCTGGTTGTTTTGTGGTTTTCTCTTTCGCTTTTTCTTCCTTCTGGTCTTGCTTTTATTGAAGGTGATTTTCTTTGGTGGTGTGAATTAATTTCTTGCTTTTTATTTATTGTATATCTGGTGTATGGTTTTTTCATATGAGGTTACTATGAAGCTTGCAACTGCTATCTCATAACCCATGCTTTTAAGCTGATAACAACACTGTTTGCATAAACAAACAAACAAGCAAAGAGAAACCCAATAAACACTTAAAACTTTACTTGATAAAAACCTTAACCTTCTTCTCCAGCTTTTTAACATTTTGTTTTTTCTGTTTATGTCTTATTGTACTATGTCTTGAAAAATTGTTGTAGTCTTATTTTTTATTGCTTCATTGTTTAGTCTTTCTACTTAAGAGTAGTTTACACACCATAGTTACAGTCTTATAATATTCTGTTTTTCTGTGCACTGTTAGCAGCTAGTTTTCTACTTTCAGATGATACCTTATTGCTTTTTAATGTCCCCCTTTTCTTTCTGATGGAAGTACTTTCTTTAGCATTTCTAATAGTACAGGTCTGGTATTGAAGAAACCCCTCAGCTTTTGTCTGGGAAAGTCTTTATTTCTTCTTCTGTTTAAAGGATATTTCGATGAGATAAACTTACTCTTTTTTTTTTTTTTCCTTCAGCACTTTAAATATGTCATACCACTCTCTCCTGGCTAATAAGGTTTCTATTGAAAAATCTGCTTTTGCTACTTTTAGAATCCTTTCTTTATCCTTGGCCTTTGGGAGATTGGTTATTAAATGCCTTGAAGGTAGTATTTTGGTTAAAACTGCTTAGTGTTTCATCACCTTCTTGTAGATACATATTGATAACTTTCTCTAGATTTGGAAAGTTCTCTGCTCTTATCCCTTTGAATAAACTGAAGGGGGCCTGCCCCTCCACACCTGTGGGTATTTCTCATTAGGTGGAGACAAGAGATTGAGAAAAGAAATAAGACACAGAGACAAAGTACAGAGAAAGAACAGTGGGCCCAGAGGATCAGCACACTCAGCATGTGAGGACCTGCACTGGCACTGGTCTCTGAGTTCCCTCAGTATTTATTGACTATTATTTTCACTATTTTGGCACAGGGAGTGCAGCAGGAGAACAGAGTGATGGTGGGAAGAAGGTCAGCAGGAAAACACATGAGCAAAGGAATCTGCATCATAAATAAGTTCAGGGGAAGCTACTGTGCTCAGATGTGCATGCAGGCTAAATTTATGTTTCTCTTTACCCAAACATCTCAGTGTAGCAAAGAGTATGAGAGCAGTATCACCGCCGCATATCTTGCCTCCAGTCACAGGGTGGTTTTCTCCTATCTCAGAATAGAATGAATGGTCACCTTTACACCAGACATTCCATTCCCAGGGATATGCGGGAAACAGAGGCCTTCCTCTTATCTCAACCACAAAGAGGACTTCCTCTTTTACTAATCCTCCCCAGCACAGACCCTTTACAGGTGTCGAGCTGGGGGATGGTAAGGTCTTTCCCTTTCCACGAGGCCATATCTCAGGTTATCTCAGTTGGGGGAAACCTTGGACAATACCCAGGCTTTCTCGGGCAGAGGTCCCTGCAGCTTTCTGCAGTGCATCGTGTCCCTGGTTAATAGAGAATGGAAGAATGGAGAATGGCAATGACTTTTACCAAGCATACTGCCTGCAAATATATTGTTAACAAGGCATATCCTGCACAGCCCTGAATCCCTTAAACCTTGGTTCAATACAGCACATGTTTCTGTGAGCACAGGGTTGGGGCTAAAGCTACAGGTTAACAGCATCTCAAAGCAGAACAATTTTTCTTAGTACAGATCAAAATAGAGTTTCTTATGTCTTCCTTTTTCTACATAGACACAGTAACAGTCTGATCTCTCTTCCTTTCCCCCATAAAACTTTCTACCTCTATCTCTTTCTCTATGTCCTTTTTAAGGCCAATAATTCTTAGATTTTCCCTGTTGAGACTATTTTCTAGATCCTGTAGCCATGCTTCGTTGTTTGTTTGGGGTTTTTTTTTTTTTTTTTGTCTCCACTGACTGTGTATTTTCAAATAGCTTGTCTTCAAGCTCCCTAATTCTTTCTTCTGCTTGATCACTTTTGCTATTCAAAGACTGATGCACTCTTTTGTATGTGAGTTGCATTTTTCAACTCCAGAATTTCTGCTTGATTCTTATTTTAATATATTTATTATCTAACAGAATTTTGAACTCCTTCTCTGTATTATCTTGAATTTCTTTGAGTTTCCTCAAAACAGCTATTTTGAATTCTCTTTCTGAAAGATGATATATATATCTGTTTCTCCAGGATTGGTCCCTGGTGCCTTATTTAGTTCATTTGTGGGGGTCATATTTTCCTGGATGGTCTTGTTGCTTGTAAATGTTTTTCTGTCTGGGTATTGAAGTGTTGGGTATTTTTTGTAGTCTTCTCAGTCTGGGATTGTTTGTACCTGTCATTCCTGGCAAGGCTTTCCAGACACATGTAAGGACTTGGGCATTGTTATCTAAGTCATATCTGCATTAGGGGACACCCCAAGTCCTGCAACACTGTGGTTCTTACAGACTTATAGAGGTACCATTTTGATGGTCTTGGATAATATCTGGAAGAATTCTCTGGACTACTAGGCAGAGACTCTTTTCTTCTTCCTTTATTTTCTCCCAAAAAACAGAGTCTCTCTGTAGTGAGCTACCTGAAGCTGGGAGTGAGGTGACAAAAGCACTCCTGTGACCATCACCACTGAGACAGTGCTGGGTCAAACTTGAATCCAACACAGCACTGGGTATCATCCAAGGCCTGCTGTAACCACTATGTGGCTATTACCTATGTCTGCTCAGGGCTCTGGTCTTCTATAATCAGCAAGTGGTGAAGTCAACCAGGCTTGTGGTCTTCCCTTCAGGACGGGGAGTTCCCCCAGGCCCCGGGGAGGTCCAGAGGTGCTGTCCAGGAGCCAGGGACTGGAGTCAAATACCTTAGAAGTCTACCTGGAGTTCTATTGTAATGCGGCTGAGCTGGCATTCAAACCATGAGACATAGTTTTTCCTGCTTGTCCCTCCCCTTTCCACAGGCAGAGGCTCTTCATTTTTGGCCACCACTACCACAGGCCCGCAGGGAATACTGTTGGGCTACCAGTGATGTTCCCTTAAGGTCCAAGGGCTTTTCAACCAGTTTTGGTAAATGCTGCCAGGCTTGGGATTCACTCTTCAGGGCAGTGGATTTCCCTCTGGCCCAGGGCAGGTCCAAAAATGTCATCCGATAGCCAAGTCCTGGAATCAGAGGTTCTGAGAACCCACTCAGTGCTCTACCCACCATGGCTGAGCTGGTATCTAATGTGCAATTAAAGGTGCCCTTCACTTTTCCATCCACTTTTCTCAAGCAGAAGGTTCTTTCTCATAGCCACCACACCTGGGAATGTGCTGATTCTCACCTGAAGCCTGCTAGTCTCAGAGTCTTACCCAAGGCCCATGGCATGATACCTGGGTATCACTGCTGGTTATTCAGGACCTAAGAGCTCTTTAATCAGCAGGTGATTAATGCTGGCAGGACTGGGTCCTTTTCTTCAAGGCAGTGGGTTCCTTTCTTACACAGGGTGTATCTATAAACGTCATCTGGGAGTTAGGTCCTATAAAGGGGGTCTCACGGCTCTGACCTGTGCCTTATCCTCCTGTTGCTGAGCTGGTACTCAAGATGCAATACAAAGTCCTCTTTAGTCTTCCCTCTCCTATTCCTCAAGTAGAAGGAAGGGGTATCTTTTGAATCCACAAGCTATACAGCCTGGGTTTGGGGAAGGCATGGTGCGAGTCTGTTAGCCACCCAGGCTGGTCTCTCAGTAGGTGCTACATCCCCCAAATCCACTGGCTCTCAGCCCAGTTCAGCACGAGAACTTGCCTGGGAGTTGCAGTCTTTGTGGCCTAGACTACCTTTCAAGTTTATGTAGGACCCCAGAGCCCTTTAGCCCACGGTGGTGAGGCTTGCCAGAACTCAAGTTCCAGCCACTGGGATGGGCAATTTTCCCTCTGGCTAGGGCTAGTTTAAATTCTCCCACACTGTATGGGCATCAGCTGAGTTCAGCTTGGTTTTGCTTTTTGTTGTAACAGGGCAGCACTAAGTTTAATGAAAATCTCATTACCATTGTGCTCTCCCTCTCCCAAGCACACAGATTCTCTCTTTATGCCACATGTCCACTGCCAAGGAAGGAGGAAGGGGTGGTGCTGGCGATTCAAGACTGTCTTTCCTACCCTATTCCAGTGCCTCTTTCAGCTGTATGAAGTTAAAACCAGGTACTGTGAATGCTTACCTGATTTTTAGTTCTCATGAAGTTGCTTTTTCTGTGTGTAGACAGTTGTAGAGGACCGCGTGCTCGCAAACGAGACATTCCCGATAAGCCCTGCTCTTGCAGACAAAGCAGGACGGTCCTTCTCTGCAAACAGGAAGGGCAAAGGAGCCAGCAGTAAACAGTGAGCTCTGGGAACTGGTCAATGTTTACTGATCTTGGGAGTCAAGGAAAGGTCAGAGAAGCAACACATGCCCCATGACTTGGTAACATTCCACAAACGGCTGTATAAAATAAAGCAGAGTGTGCCGTTCGGGGCGGCCACCATGTATGTCTTGTCCTGTGTTGTCTTGTGTGTTCATTCCTTTGTTTAGGAAACACGCGGACCCCAACAACTGGCGCAGCAAGCAGGGTCCGTGGCTCCAAGAGAGAGAGCAAGGAACTGGAGGGGGAGCACCCCGGGTGTGTAAGTACAGAAGGGGGACCCACAGGATAATTTTGGGGAATTCCACCTCTCTGGCCTCAGAATATTTACGGCTGTTTCAAGGACTGTTGCTGTCTATAGGAGTAGATGTTAAAAAAAAAAAAAAAAAAAAAAAAAAGACTTTGAAGTGATTGTTTGCCCATGTTGAACAACATTGTTACTGGTTTCAGTATCAGACTAAAGTGCAGCTAAATCGGAGAGAAATGGTTACAGGTAGTAAAAGCTCTGTGTAGAACTCACCAGTTAGGCAATACTATGCCTCTAAATTTGTGGACCTTGTGTAACTCTATCACTCAGGCATTAGAGTTACTTGACACTGATTCAGAGCGTGGTGATGTAGCCACAGGAGGAAAGGCATCTGAGGATTTGGGAAAAAATGAATCTGAAATGGAGCCCATTTATGCCAGGATAACAGAGGATGGGGGGATAGCAAAAGGGGGAAAAGAGGAAGAGCCAACTCTTCCTTCTTCTAAGGGAAATTCTGACATACAGCGTATTATGGGAATGCTTCAACAAATATTACAGATACATTCTTCTAATTCACCTTTGCAAGCTTTCCCTGTTTCTTTTCCTTCTGCCCCGTTAGAAGGGGATTTTCCAGTGCCTCCAACCCCCCCAGCTTCCTTACCTTTGTCTGGCAAAGTTTTCTCAGTGCCTTTCCCGCCATTGGGGGAAGGAGAAAAGGAAAAGATAAGAAAATTTGAGGAGCTGGATTTGTTTCCAATTATTCATGCTCCTTTTACTCCTAATGCTCAGTTTCCAAATGGTGGCAATAATGTCCAATTTACTGCCTTATAATTTAAATTTTTGAAAGAAATGAAAGCTGCCAGTTCTAACTATGGACCTCAATCTCCTTTTGTCCTTGGTCTTCTTGATACTTTTTCATCAGAAAATTTGCTGATTCCTATAGACTGGGAGACTTTGGGGAAGGCTGTTCTTGATCGTTCTCAGTGGTTACAATTGTGCAGCTGGTGGATGGACAAGGCACATGTGCAGGCTAGAAAAAATACTACGTGTGATTCCCCAGGACCCACTGAGGAACAACTCACAGGCACGGGCCAATATGCTACTCTTAATGCTCAGGCTGGCCTAGATGATGTTGCACTTATTCAAATCAAGACTTTGTTTTTAAGGGCCTGGAATAAGGTAGAGATAGCAGGAAAATCTTCCCTCTCCTTTGTGAAGATTTTACAGGGCGCAAATGAACCATATCCAAATTTTGTAGCCCATCTTCAAGATGCTGTCTTAAAAACTGTGGGTGTTGGCCCTACTTCAAAAATTTTGTTACAAACATTGTCTTTTGAAAATGCTAATGCTGATTGTCAAAAATTGTTAACACCATTAAAGGCCACTGGGGCCAATTTAGATAAATATATTAGAGCTTGTGCTGGTGTTGGAGGGGCTATTTATAATGCTCAGTTATTTGCTGGAGCCCTATCTAAAGCCTTAAAAGAAAATAACAAACAAGGTATTTGCTTTCAATGTGGTAAACCTGGACATTTCAAAAAAGAATGTTGTAAAAAATTGAGCACTTTTATCCCTCAAGGCAGAAAGCTGCCTTCAGAGGTGTACAAACATTGTGGCAAAGGTCAACATTAAACAAATAAACGTCATTCCAAAACTAATAAAAGTGAAAATTTACTGTCTCCTCTCCCAGAAAACAGGAGCCGGGGCCCACAGGCTTGGGGCCCCAACAATTATAATACAAGCCTACCACAATACCCAGTGAGCAATGGCCTACAACGTCAAGAAATAAATTCAAGTCCTCCTTAAGGATACCACCCCTTACCCCAGTTTCCCAGCTTTATGCAGCAACTAAGCAGAGTGCCACTACTAACTTAGCTATTACTCAGCCTTATACCTTGTCTCCTAATAAAAGAGTATATAAATTAGCTACTGGAGTGTGTGGCCCTTTGCCAAAAGGACATGTAGGACTTTTGTTAGGTCAAAGCAGCAGTACTATACGGGGGTTAATAGTAATTCCAAAAAGTATTAATCCTGATTTTACTAATAAAATTCTTATTATGGTACAAGTCTCACAATTTATGCGCCTAGAGGCAGGGGAGCGTATTGCACAATTACTTTTATTGCCTTTTTCCTGTTCCTATCTATAGAGGTATCTCGACAGGGAGGGTTCGGTAGCACAGAAAAAACTGTTTTTTAGGAAACTTTAGTTTCTGATCGAAAGCCCTTATGTTCATTGCACATTAATGGAATAGTTTTTGAGGGGTTAATTGACACGGGGGTGGATGTGTCTATCATTTGTTTAAATCAGTGGCCTATACAATGGGGAAAAAAAAAACAAGTTTCAGTTACACTCACTGGCTTGGATGCTGCTTCTGTGGTTTATCAAAGTGTAGAACCTTTAACCTATGTCGGTCCTAAAGGTCAACAAGGTCAAGTGTTTTTTTATATTGTTCCTATCAATATTAATCTTTGGGGACGGGATCTTTTACAACAATTTGGTGCTTTTTTAAGCATTCCTCATATTTCTTCAGCTGCCAAAAATATAATGTTCAAAATGGGCTACAATCCTTTAAACTCATAGCCACTTTTCACCAGCCTCAAGCTGTGCAATTAAAGTGGAAAACTACCACTCCTGTTTGGGTGGAACAGTGGCCATTATCTAAAGAAAAACTTGGGACTTTAAAAGAGTTAGTCAAAGAACAATTGGCCGAGGGGCATATAGAGCCAAGTACTTCTGCATGGAATTCCCCTGTCTTTGTCATGTAAAAAAAGAAAGTAAAAAATGGCATTTATTAACTGATCTTAAAACTATAAATGTTTACATTCAACCTATGAGGAGTTTACAGCCTGGTCTTCCTAATCCCACCCTTATCCCACAAAGTTAAAAATTAATGATCACAGATCTCAAAGATTGTTTTTTCTCTATTCCATTACAACCTCAAAATTATAAAAAGTTTGCCTTTACTATTCCTAAATATAATAATGGGCAGCCCACTCAAAAATATCAGTGGAAGGTTCTTCCCCAGGGTATGCGTAATAGCCCTACTTTATGTCAAAAATTCATACATAGGACTTTAAATCCTGTAAAAAATCAGTTTCCAACTGTGTTAATTTATCATTATATGGATGATATTTTATTGGCTACCCCTAATGTAACCCTCCAAAATCAAGTTTTTGAGGTTTTACAACAACAGTTAATTCATTATAATTTACAAATATCTCCTAAGAAGGACAAACTCAGTTCCCCATTCAATATTTGGGGTATCTATTGGCTAAAAAACAAATCCACCCACAAAAGGTTCAAATTAGGAGAGATCAACTTGTCACCCTTAATAATTTTCAAAAATTGTTGGGGGATATTAATTGGCTTTGTCCCATCTTAGGTATTCCTATTTATAAATTACAACATTTGTTTGCTACCTTGAAAGGGGATTCGGATTTAAACAGTTCTCGACAATTATCACCTACTACAAAAAAAAAAAAAAAATTGTCTTTTGTTAAAAATAAAATTAGTAAAACTCACCTTGATTATATTATACCTGATCTTCCACTCTCTTTATGTCTTTTTCATAATCCTCATTCACCAACAGCCATCTTACATCAAAATAATAACATTCTAAAGTGGCTATTTTTGGCTAATAAAGCCATTAAAAAAATTTTACCCTTATATTAATAAATTGGCTAAATTAATTATTAAAGGGCAACATAAAACTCATCAATTGCTTGGAATTAACCCTGTAAAAAATATTACCTGATTATCTAATCAATACATTAAATCTCTACTAAAAACTCATAAAAGATAACAAGTGACTTGCGCTAAGTATACTGGTTCCTTTTCACAACACTATCCCAGTCATAGATTATTTGCTTTTCTACAACAATATTCTTTCCTGCCCTATAATCCTATTTCTTATACTCCGGTTAAAGGTCCCACCTTTTTTACTAATACTTCTAGCAATAAAAAAGCTAGATACTAGGACATCAAATAATTCAAAAATTTCTCACTATCCATTTAAATCTATACAACAGGAAAAACTTTTTACCATGCTTATGGTACTACAAGACTGGCCTCAAACCCCTTGTAATATAGTGATTCCCAATATACTGTATATGTAAATAAGTATATTTCTCAAACTTCTTTACCATTACTCCCAAAAACCCCTTTACAAAAACTATTTTCCTTATTGTTTTTGACTCTTCCTTCCCATAAAACCCCCCTTTTTATCACTCATATTCGTTCACATTCAGCTTTACCGGTACCTTTAACTTTTGGTAATAGCCAAATTGATTCTTTACTTGTTGGCAATGTCCAGCAGGCTCAAAATAAACATCAATTACATCATACTAACAGTTTAGAATTACAACGGCGATTTTCTATAACACGCCATCAAGCCCAAACTATTGTCAGAGCCTGTCCATCTTGTGCTCCTATTATTGCACCCTTTTTAAGTCCAGGTATACATCCCCGAGACACTCAACAAAATCATATTTGACAAATAAATATAACTTATATTTCTTCTTTTGGTTGTTTAAAATATGTTCATCATAAAATTAATACTTGGTCACACTTCCAATGGGCTACACCATTACCCTCTAAAAAAGCTGATTCTATTATTACTCATTTACTTACTTACTTTACAGTTAAAGGAGTTCCTACTAAATTAAAAACTGACAATACTCCTACTTGTTACTCTCACAAATTGGCTGCCTTCCTCTCTTCATACCACATTCGTCATTCCACTGGTATTCCATTTAACAGTCAAGGTCAATTATTTAAAAAGCTAATACTACCTTAAAATTACAACTTTTAAAACAAACAGGGGGAAATGGACGAGATTCCCCAAAACATCAAATTCTGAAAGCTCTTTTTACTTTAAATTTTCTTAACTATTGGCGCCAATTACAGCAATCTGCAACAGTGAAACATTTTCAACAACCACTAGAAAAGCCACAAGCTAGCAATTTGTGGGTGTACTATCCTTCATTACAAGGCCAATATTTAAAAGGAAAAGTTTTACAATGGGGTCGAGGTTATGCTCTCGTTCGTACAGGTGCCAGAGACGAGTGGTTCCCATCCCGACGGTTAAAGCAGTGCCATGGCGAAGAGGAGCCGGCCAGAGGACTTCCTGGTGGCGTTTCAAAAATTAAATCTGAGTACTCAGAAAACCTTCACCTTCAAAACTCGACGAGCGGAGCCCCCAACATGGGGTCAGCTGAAAAAGCTTACTCAAAAAGCTGAAGGGGTTGTTCAACAAGTTGGACAGCCCAAAACCTCACTGACCTTATTTCTGGCTATGCTAGCTGTAGTGAATTGCCAAATAACAGCTGGAGAATTCACATATTGGGCTTATATTCCCTTTCCACTCTTATATCAAGGTGTGGCCTGGGGAGACAAAAAAGTTTTAGTATTTACTAATGATACTGCTTGGATGCCATCACCTTTTTAAAATCAGGATCCTGAGTTAGACACGGGTATAATAAACAGTTCATATCAATTTGGGGTGAAAGGGTTACCTATATGTCTTGGGAACAGTCTACATTGTTTATATACTTCTCATGAGGCTTGGGCTGTACGCTATTATCATAGTCACGTTGCTGCCTTTACTATAATTGTTGTTACTCAGAGTTTTAAATATAATCATACTACTCTGCTTAACAAAACCTTGCCTACTACATTATCCTTATGTCCTATTCCTGACGTGTCCGGAGGTGTTTCCCAGTTAAAGTGGACTAGATGTAAAAGAAGTAGACCACAATTATTATTAGAGGTAAAAAGTAGAAATTACAGATACCTTGTCACCGACTGAAGTGTGCATGGAGATTTTCAGACTAAGTTTAGCCACATTAGCCTACGACGACATAGAAATAATCACAGCATTTATGCTGATGGTAATAAAACTATCATTTGGCATGATGGTGGCTTGTCGCCCCCTGTGCCACATTTGGCCAACACCTCACAAATACAAAGTCATATATAAAAGTTACTAGCTACTGGCAAACCAATGTCTACTTTTACGGGAAACATGTCTTTAAATACCACTAATCTTTCTAATCCTTTCCATATATCTTTACATTGAAACAGATCTAGATATGTTATTGCTTGTGTTAAAAAACCTTACTTGTTAGCAAGAATCTTTAAATGGGATAATAATACAGGAGTAGTTAACTGTACGGGCAATTGTACATTTTTAAGCTGTATAAATACTACTTGGTAGCATAATAACTGGAATGAGACTTACTCCAATATATATATATTTTAAGAGCTAGAAAAAAAACCTGGTTACCTGTAAACTTGACACGCACCTGGAGTAAATCTACTGGGTTTACTCAAATTTACAAAGTAATGCAAGATCTTGTCCACCGCAGCCGAAGAGCGGTTGGGATCGTCGTAACAGCAGTAGTGGGACTTGTGGCCATTGCTTCCACCGCCGCTGTTGCTGGACTGGCGTTACATCAGAGTATCCAAAATCCAGAGTTTGTGCAACAATGGCATGAACAATCTCACTTCTTGTGGCAACAACAACGAGACATCGATGCTCATTTGACTGAATGAGTAGATAACTTAGAACAAGTGGTTTCTTGGATAGGGGATCAGCTGACAGTGTTAAATACTCGAGCCTTGTTAAAATGTGACTGGAATATTACTCAATTTTGTATTACCCCTTTTCCTTTTAACAGCACTGTACATAATTGGACAAAGATAAAAAGGCTTTTAATTGGCCATAATAATCTTTCCCTAAAAATACAAAAACTAACACACAATATTTCTAAAACGTTTCGTAATCAGTTACCATTGCTGACTGGCGCAGATTTAACGACTGGTATTGCACAAAGCTTGAAATCTTTAAACCCTATGAGTCCTATAAAAACTTTACTGACTTCTGTTTCTAGTTATGTATTGATTGTTGTTTTTGCCTTTGTCATTTTCACAGTCTGCTGGAAACGGTGGCAAAGGGCAAACACCGAATCCCAGTGAGCCCAACATGTGATAATGGTTTTGAAAGAAATTCAAACCTGTAAATAAAGAAGGGGGAGATGTAGAGGACTGCGTGGTCGCAAACGAGACATTCCCGATAAGCCCTGCTCTTGCAGACAAAGCAGGACGGTCCTTCTCTGCAAACAGGAAGGGCACTGGTCAACGTTTACTGATCTTGGGAGTCAAGGAAAGGTCAGAGAAGCAACACATGCCCCATGACTTGGTAACATTCCACAAACGGCTGTATAAAATAAAGCAAAGTGTGCCGTTCGGGGTGGCCGCCATGTATGTCTTGTCCTGTGTTGTCTTGTGTGTTCATTCCTTTGTTTAGGAAACACGCGGACCCCAACAGACAGTTGTTAAATAGATGTTCTTGCAGAGGGGATAATTAGTGGAGACTTTTATTTGGCCCTCTTCCTCAATCCCCAAAAGGGCTGTATCTTTAAAAAGGAGAAAACATGCAAAAATGGGGTTTTGAATATTTGGAGAGTTTAGAATATTCAACAGGAACATATCGACCTTTCCTCCCATTCAAATATGTCCCATCTTGACCTATTCTTCCTTTTGGCTTCTTTGGGGTTAGAATTGCTCAGAGAGAGAAGAAAAGGGAAAAAAATGCATTTCTGTTTCTTTTTATCTTTATTTGAATCTCCATGCATGGAATTCTCCTTAGAAATTTAAATCAACACAGAAATGTGGTTAATGTAACTGTAGCCATCAGATGGATTGTTAAGGACATACTGTTTTTAAGTTTTCACACATACTTTTTAAAACTTCAATCACTACAATTACAGAATTCACTACCTTTAAGATGAAGGCATAGGTGTGTAGTCCAGTTATGTATTTCTTCTTAACAAACCACTCCACACCAAATTCAGTGTCCTAAACGATAATCTTTATACAGTGCTTAGAAACCTAAGCAGGGCCAGGAATTTAGAAAGAATAAAGCTGGTCTCTGTTCCATGATGCCTGGGACTTTGTCTGGGAAGCCTTCAACCCTGAAGAGGTGACTAAACAGTTGGGGTCTAAAGTCATATGAAGGCCCATTCACTCCCATATCTGGGAGTTAATGCTGACTATTGCCTGCACCTGGACATCCTATATGTGGCATCTCCACATATCTGTAGGCACTTCCTTGCAGTCTGATTCCAAGAGCAAACATTCCAAGAGAATACAACAGAAGAGTGTTATATTTTTATGACCTAGTTTCAGAGTCATCAAGCCTCACTTCTGTCATGTTCTACTGGTTGAGGCAGTCACAAAGGCCAATCCACCTTCAAAGGCAGGGGACATAAAATCCATCTCTTGACAGGGAAATGCCAAGGTTCTAGAAAACTATGTAAGATGAGAGATATTGCCTAAGATAGAGAAACAAAAGTTTACCATTATAGTCCTAACAACGTACACAGGAACTTTACTGATAAACAGACTTCATTGTCATTTTGCAGCCTCATCATGTCCTGCAAAATTGAATATCTGAAGTTTTAGCTGTCTAAGAATCAAAATTTGGCAATTCAGGAAAAATGCAAAGCCAAAAATCACAAAAAGTGACTATATTATGAATTATTCAAAAGGAAGTAATGTTATCCATCATCTTCTCACTCTAGGAGTGCCTTGTGGATAGGATTAAAGGAGAGACAAATCTTTATGTACCTGAAGTACAGATAATGTTCAAAGGATGATCTCCTTTTCCATTTTCTCCATTATCTAAAATTCAATATAGCATGATGAAGAACAGGATTTCACAAACAGATCCCTGAGTTGAAATTTAGTTGCTAAATTCATTCATTAAATTAGCTAAAAAAAAAAAAAATTGACTTTCTATAACATAGTCAGAAATACAACAGAAACAAGACACTTCCTCTATGTACAAGAAGCTTTTACTCTAATAAGCAAGCTAGCAATACATTGTAATAAATGTCAGGTGGGTATACATGGTGACTCTTCAGGGTAGGTATTTAGACAGATGTTCATAGCCAATATCCATTCTGAATGGACTGTTCTCTGTTTTGATTGCTTAGTGCCAATGCCACTGCAAGTGATAAATATTTTCAGTAGCACCTCTGATGCTATTATAACATGAGTGTAACTGAGTATCCAGCCTGCATGGGAAACTGCAAGTAATACACTAGAGGTGTAGCATAGAATGAAAAGTGGGGAGTGGCAATGGAGGAGGCTTGAGAAACAAACTCTGGGTCTTCTATGTTATTCTGGGGTAAATGAAGGAACTATTGAAGGGGTTTTAATCAAGAGACCAAGCCTTTTGGATTGGTCTTTTGAAAATATTATTTTATCTGGTCAGTGAAAGATTGAAGGGAGCAGGGTGTTAAGTAGATAGTAGGAGGCAATTTCCAGAATCCAGGGAAAAGAAAAGCAAAGTTAAAGGCAATAAGAATGGAGGAAAGTAAACAAATATTAAGAAGGTAGAATTTGAAGGATTTTGTGATTATTAGATGTGAGTAACACAGAGGGTTGGAGGCAGAGTTTTCAAGTATGACCTTTAGATTTCTGGTGTGGCAACTGGGAGGATGGCTACTACCAAAGACACAACCCTGTCTAATCTTTGACCACTGGTCACTGCAAGGCAGAAAAACAGCAATGGCAGCTGAGTTCCAGCTAAGGATGGTGCTCACGTCTAGCTTGACAGGGAAGAGAAACCAAGAGGCTTAGGCAGATGGACAGGAGGTTATTTTCTCTCTCCCTTCATCTCCTCCACTAAAAATACCTGTAAAGACCTAAAGATTATAATTATCATAAGAGCAGTTGGATGAAGGACATGGAGTTTTCTTTAGGGGGCTAGTATAAGTGGGAGCAAAATATGGCAAAATTGAGTCCTGGTGGAAATCTGAAACTCACTAGGAAGAGCAGAAGTTGGTCCTGTGCCTTATATTCTCCTCCAAGAAATACTTTACTACTAGCCCTTCTATACCAAGAAAAGGGGCGAATGGAGCAAGATTTCAAGGGAACCAATAGGCTAGCATGGCCAAGATATGAAGACTTTTTTGTACTCCTATTCCTTTCAGCAATTGAAATCCCCCTGAAATTAAAAATCTTCAGGTGGGGTTGTGAAAAATTCAACCATAATAGAATCTTCAAAGAAGGGCAAGCAGAAAAGCATTGTCTCAAGTCTTAGAGAAATATCAATATTGAGGTTTCTATGTAGTGGTTTCTTGCCCAGGAATTGCTTCCTCTGGGTCATCTTTCATTTCTGGAGCTCTCCAAGGTGCACTAATTTATCATGAAATAGCATCTGATGTTCTTCCTAATTCTGCAAATTTCCCTTAAAATTATATAATGTGTAGGTCCTGCATCTTAAGTAGTTATTATATTTCACTTCCAAATCTCTTTGTTTAATATCTAAATAATCTTCCTAGAGATTTTGTCATGTTTAGAAGAGGTCATCCTGAGGCATTATTTCAGTCTCTCCAAAAGTCATTTGTTGGGTCACTTTAAATAACCTATAGAGATTTTGTTTAACTTTTTCCTTTTAATAGTTTTTAGGCTACCACTATTAGAATTTATTAAAACATCCCTCTTCAGAGACAAGAGGGGTTTTGCATACCGCAGATTTACTAAATTGTGTCTCAGTTTTGAATAGAAAGTTAACATTCCAAAAGCAAGCCACTCTATCTATAGTATTAAAATATAAAGCTTATCTAAGAATGTATCATTGTTTCACAAATTTTGAAATTAGCAGTACCCAGACTCACTCCCTCTCAGCCTATACTCTGATTTCAGCTATGGGTGAATGGATATCTCCAGAATGGTGTGGACTTCACACTGACAGTATCTCACCTTGAAGATGTGCTATGCCTCCTGGCTTTCTGCCCCTAGGTAGCTCAGATCAGCAGCTAATGTGTATAGTTCAGAAACTCAGGAGAAGAAGCATCCCCAAGGACAATTCTGGGCTTAAGGGGGATGGAGCTGATTGATAAATATTCCCATCTCCCTTCTTTTGGAAAGCAATTCTTGGAGGTGCTTGGTATGCTTCTCAGGAGGTCCCAACAGGATGGAATCCCATTGTGCCCATCAGTAGCCTCAGTAATGTTCCCTTATAGTAGTTCTTCCTCCTTCCTTGTCCCGCTTTCCCAGGACCTTCCTCCTTCTTCCGGGGATGACTGCTCAAAATAAGTCACCTGCACACAAACTCTTTCTCTGGCTCTGCTTTTAGGTAATACCTGAACTAAGAAAGCTATTCTCTATTCAAATCCCTTCATTTTAAAAATAAGAAGCCTCTTGTACAAGAGCACAATATTAGTTATAACAGAAACTAGATCTCAAAGCTCCTAGCTTCCAGAATACGGAATTTTATTTTACTGCCTAGGTTGACATCATACACTGAACAGTATCAGTGAGTAAGTGCTGAACTGTGGTGGAACAGACCTTCAGAGCTACTGATATTCAGAAGGGATAGCCAGGAGTGAACACTGGTGTAGGCAGGTAAGATTTTATAGTAAAGGTGAACTTACGTTGGGCCTTAAGTAAATGTATAGACATGTGGAGGATATTCCAAGAAAAGGAAACAATGAATGAAAGTGTTACAGGTAGTTAAACAGGCATGACTGGGGCAGGAGAGGGCTCTTCCCCTACCTAACAGGAATATCAGGTGATAGTTGGATAATTATCACATTGAAACAGGAGAGTTTTCTGACCTCCTTGCACTTGTGACAGGGGTGTGACTCATTTGCTGCCACTGCTGATCAAACCCTTTATGGGAGGGGGAGCATGCAGAAAAGCAGGTGCAGGAGCCAGGGCGAGCCCTTTTGGGCTCCAGACCCATGGTGGCATCTAGGGGTGTGTTACAATTAATGTTCTTTTAGCAGCTGCCATCCGCGGATGGCTAAGTGTTAAACCAGCTCAGTGGAGTGTCAGGGTGACAGCCTTTCACACCCTGCCCTCTTGGTACCCAGGTGCATGTCTGCCATCCAGGAAGAATCAGGTCACACACTGACATGGTGTATGCAGGGATTTTTGTGTGTGATGGAGGTGGCTCTCAGCAGGATTATCTTCCTCTGGAGTTTGGCTGTCCTGCAGCCAATCTCCCTGGCTGTCCCCAGGAAAACCCCTCTCGACATTCAGGTGCTCTTTCTCTTCTCTCCTTCTCTACCACACCGCTCTGCTGCTCTTCTGCTCCTCTGCTCGACCACTCACGGAATCTGGGGTTTGGGGGTTATATGGGTATAGGATAGGGGGGCATTGTGGGCCAAAAGGCAAGATTTGGTTGCAAAAACAGGAATATCTGTTCCCATTTAGGGCTGCAGTTTCCAGGCTTGAAGGTGGGGCCTTGGCCAGTGAACCACCCTCTTCTACCCAGTATTTCCCTGCCTCCTGTCCATATCAACATTGCCTCTCTAAATATGATAATTTGGCAGCTGAGCCAGGTATAGACAATCTCCTGATGTTCTACAGATGTTACATTAAAGTGTTAATTGAGAGCAGGCACCAGGGAGAGGCAACTTCCCAAACAGATAAAAACACTTGAGATTGATAATAAAATCTCAGGTATTGGGTGAGTGAGCCAGACATGCGCAGTAAGAGACAGAATGGTGTTCCACCAGAAAAGGGAAGAAAGTCTCAGAAGGGCATGCGTTCAACTTCCTAAACACACTGCACATGCTCACTTCCCAAGTGTAACGAGGGCACTACACATGCGGGCAGTCCACCCCAAGGGAGGAACCACAGGAAAGGGGCACAAGACCCTGAGAGTGGACCAATATATAAAGTTCCAGAATCAAGTATAAATGTCACACTTGTGCTTCAACTTGGCCACTTGGGTCTCTTCCACTTGTACCTTCTTTTCTTTCCTCGTCTAATGCCTTTTTTAAATGAACTTTCACTCCTGCTCTAAAATGTGCCTTGGCCTCTTTTTCTGCCTTATGCCCATCAGTCAATTTTTTTCTTCTGAGGAGACAAGACTGAGGTTGTTGCAGATCCGTACAGATTCACCACTGGTAACTCAAATGCCTTCTACACCTAACAAAAGTATTAAAATAAAAATGGACTGTCTGTATTCTTAAGATATTTTGTATATTAACCTGGCATGTCACATTGAGGTATACAGGGAATGCTGAATAGGTAGGATAGTGTCAGGTTACAAAACTTTGCAAGCCAAGCAAGATAACTTAAAAACTAGGTAATCAAATGCCTTCATTTCACACATAAAATGTTAAGAAATCTGACCACCAACATTCAACTAGAAACTGGCAATGGTAGAGGCAAATCTGGAGTCCCTGTCTCCACAGCTTTAAATCCTGTGGTTTTTTGGGGGGTTTTGTTTGTTTGTTTGCTTGACTATCCCACTCTTCCAAAGTTACCTTGACATACTTTAAAATCTAAGGATATTTTTGTATCTTTTGTATTGTAATATTCATGGAACAAAAAACAAGATCCTTGGCTGGGTTTATTAGATTCACTACCATCTGATCACTGCTTTAGCCCTCCTGCCTTACACAACTCATTCAACCCATACCCCATACTCCTGAAGTAGTCCCCATGGTCACTTACACCTTCATGAAAACTTTCTTTCTCTGTTAAGGTTGTGCCATTCTGTTTTTCCACATTATTTTCTCCCTTGCTCTAATTCACTGAACTTTAGCTTATTCACCCCCATTGGTTGAGAACTATGTCCTGAGCTCCCAAGTTCCTTTTATTTCTAGTCTTTCTAAGATTCTGTACAGCCTTAATACCTAGGCAGATGATCCATATAATACCATGGCCTCACATCTTCATGACCTCCTAGATTTCAACTATGCTGTATCCACTTCAACCATAGTCTGGACCTTGTCATCAACCAGAACTGCATCAACTTTTAAATCTTAATTCAAAAATATTAATCTGAATATAAACTCATATTCCTCCTTCTCTTTCACTATCTCGTGTTTGTTTAGTTGTTCCACCACCTACATGTGCCAGGCATTAAAGTGGGACACTGGAGAAACAGGAATTAAAGAGACAGGCAAGGTCCTTGTTGACACAGGGCTGGTAGCCTAGTGACAACAACTACCCAATAAATTAATGGAAATAACTATGATAGGGGAAGTACAGGATGCTATGGGGGCTTATTGAGGGGCACACAACCTGGACTTGAGGGTCAGGGGCTTCTCAGAAAGTAATGTCTATGGTAGCCCTCACCAAGGCTCTTCAGACGCTTGATCCCTCCATTTTATCCTCATTCATCATCACTCCCACATGGCTTTGCTTCCCTCCCTCACTTGCCTAAACTCCATAATGCAACCTTTTAACTAATCTCTTCCTCATGTGCTCATTACTGATACTAGTCCCCTTATCTTTCTCCCACAGCCATTCTGAATACTTGCGATCTTGGATAAACCTAACAATCAGGCTTCCCTGATCTTATACCTTGGCTTCTGAGAGCTTCTTGAGAAAACCACACAAATGTGCCAACTGATAGCACTGAATTCTGGATCTCTGATCCACACTGAGCCCCATATACATAATCCTTATTCTAGCCAGATCATTTCTAGTTCCAGCAACAACTATTTCAGTGTTTTCTCCTCTGTTCACAACTTTACTATTTCACTAATGTTGCCGTCACACACATGCCACATTCTAAAAACTCTTCGCAAATTTCATCTTCCATGACCTCTTTGGAGCATCTAGAAACTTGGGATCTCTCCCATTATCTTTAAACTCTCTTTTAATTTTATTTTAATGATATCACTGTCTCCTGGTTCTCTGACTGTATACCTAACCATTGCTTCTTAATATCTCATTAAGTTCTTATTCTTCTAGCTATTATAAAGATTGGTATATTTCACAGTTTTATGCTTGATCTTCTTCTTTGACATGCCACCACAGAGACTTCATCTACTTTTGCAACTTCAAATCATCCTTCTACATGCTCATAACTATAAATCTAGATCTGCAAACAAGACATTGTCCTGAAGTCTAGGTCAAGAGCCTACAGCTATCTCTGCCTAACTTAACATATATAAAACTAAACTAACTATTCTTATTATCTCTCCCCAATCCAATTTCAACTCAATTTTTTATCATATTTACTCTTTTGAAATTTGTAATCACCAGCCACCCAACCAACAAAGACAAGTCTATGAGTTATTGTGTATTCCTCTCTTTTCCTCACTCCCACATCCAAAGATAATCAAATACTGTTTATTCTACTTAAAATAACATTTTTTCTTATCATTGCCTCAAAATTTGATCATGTCATTCTCTACACCCTAATCACACAGAATTACTGGATATTGCTTCCAAATTCAGGCTATTTTATATTTCTATGGCTTTTCTCAGTTTGTTTTGTTATCTGGAATGCCCTCCTTTTTCCTACCCATGTTTCAGGACTCAGATTATGTCACTTTCTAATTAATATTTTCTTCACCCTCTACTGACTCCCCATATCCATCAAAACTTTACCCTCCTATTGAATTTCATATATACCCTAACAAAGCAACTATAATATTAAGATGCTATAATTATTAAGACACTATTTACTCAAGAGACTGTTTGCCTGTCCTATCTATAAGCCATATCTATCCTATTAAGCCAAAAATTCCTCCTGAAAGAGACCATTTCTGAATTTACTTTGTATCCCTAGGATCTAGCATAGTGTCTGGAATAAATGAACAAATCAATTCAGAACAACATACAGTTCCTGTAACATGTCATTTTTGTGCAGCTGATACTTGAGAACATTGAGAGCATGAGTTTTGGAGTCATATAAACATAGGTTTAAGTTCTCAGCTTAACACAGCATAAGTTGTTTGCCCTTAACAAGTTAGCATCTTAAAATTTCAGTTTCTTCATCTGTAAAATAAAAATAATACTACTACCTCATTCAGTTCTTGTGAGGATTAAATAAATGAAGGAAATGTGTAAAAAGAAACTAGGGGACAATTGGCATCAAGCAAAGACTTAAAATGTGTTAGTCATTAACACTATTTCCTTTTGCTCAAATCTTCCCTCTCTCTGGTGAGTCCCCTCCCCAGGATGGCCTTCCTTAATTTTTTGAACTAACTAATACCTTGACTTCTTTTAACACTGAAGCAGGCTGTTTTCTCTTCTGGGACTCTGCCCTGACTTCCTCCACCCCTTGTGGCCAAGTAGTAGTCTTCTTTTTCAGTGTTCTCAAAGTTCTTTATGCTATTTCTCCCATAGTAAATATTATACAGAGCATGTGTCTGTTTGCTTGACTAGCTCTTGCATTAGACTATAGGTTCAATAAGAATAGGAGCTATGCATTTTACACCCATAACCTAACAACCTGCATAGCAGGTATGTTGTGCTCAATAAATGATCACTGAGAAGACAAATACTAATAGAGTACCATGAATGTGGTAAATGTAAATATTTTTTGATGATTCAGTGGACTTAAATGGTTGATCTACTGTGTCCTATAAGGTTATTTGGGTAAGATTAATCAATCCCAGTTGAATTAAGTGCTGTCAGTTATGTTAACTTGGTCTAAAAGGAGATATTGTATATAGCACATAGTAACTATACCCCCTTATTAATAAGTTCTTGGATATATTTGCAGCTCTATCTTGTAGCAAGTTCAAAAAGTTGGCAAAGAAGGCTAGCTTAACAGGAAGTGGAATAAAGCCTGACAGTAAACCCTTTTAATCCCAACAGCTATTTCTTCCCAGGCTTTCTTTTTTCAATTATTTTAAATATTTATTGCTTTATTCTCCATCCTGCTTAACACAAGGTAATTAAGACTATGAACCCTTGTCTTAATTGCCCCCATATCACTATACTGAAACCTGCAAAAGATAGCATATTTTTCTTCATGTAATTTGTTTGATTGGTATTTGATGAAGAAAAATTTTTTCCTGAAAACAGCATGGAATCCTGAGATAATGGCTTAAAATATTTATTTATAATTGGAAAGGCAGACAGACTCTTAATCATGGCATGGCTTAATTATAGCAGCATAAGTATAATTAGCACTGTTGTAATAAATTGCTAATTTATAAGATAAATTGTCTTGCTTCATATTCAAAGTAGAAAGAGTTCTATATAATATTGTATGTATTCTTGGTTTAAATTATTATCCTTCTGGATCCTGTCTGTTGATAACTAAATATCAAACTTTTCATTTCTCTATATACATTAATGTTAATATCTAAAAAGTTGAAAGTAGAAAAGCCAATAAAACAAACCTATTAACCATTTTAATTTACATTATTAATTAAGCATAATAGTTCATTGTCTATTCGCCAATTTTTAAATTTATTTCAACTAGCTTTCCAATACGTGTTATCCTTGTCATTGATAAACGAGTAAAAATCAGCATGGATTTATGCCTAAGAAATGGTGGGGTTTAGTGACAAAGACAAAAAAACAAGTTAATGGCTGAAAAAGTACATGATAAGTAGTTCAAATTCTTCAGAAGTATAATTTTGTATTGCTATGACAATGTCTGGCTTTTATGCTTTTATTTTTCAGCTTAATGTTTCAAGTTCATTTTAAGTGATAAAATTTTCTTTTAACCATCATTCATTAGCAAAGAAGACAGTGAAAACAAAATATTACTTTTTTTTTTTTTTTTTTTTTGAGATGGGAATCTCACTTTGTTGCCCTGGCTGGAGTTCAGCGGTTATTCACAGATGCAATCATATCTCACTGCAGCCTCCATTACCTGGCCTCAAGCAATTCTCCAGCCTTCTAAGTAGCTGGGACTATAGAAAATATTACTATTTATAACGTCACCTACTTCCAACAGCTTTTTTTCTTTTATAACTCAGCCATTCACTATAAAGTGTATTCCAGTAATAAGCTCTAGGCCAGACATATATTGCTAGAGAAAGATGGTTATTTGTTTAAATTCCTCTTTCAATATGATGTGTTACCACAAATCCTAGGCATTCTTTCTTCCTTTTAAAAGAAAAAGCACAATTTAGGAAAGAAGAATTTGCCACTATTACATCAGAGGCCAGAAAGTCTCTACAAAAGTAAAGAAAGGGTTTAAACAAATTTCAAGGTTATCTAAATTCCAGTATATGCAAGGCAAAGTGGATTTAAGAAGCTTGAATTATCCTGAAAGTTGACTCAATCCTTTAATGACATTCAAATTGTAGGGGGGCGATATATTGGAAGTATGTACACTTAAGCCTTGAGAAATTCAACATGTCAGTCTGGGGGTTATGAGGTCATTTTCCGAAAACAGGGATGTAATCACCTCATTCTGGTGGAGTCTTCATTCCCAGCCTGACTCACTTCAGAACCACTCATCAGCCTCTGATCAGCTCTGCAGATTGGCCTGATGTTCAGGCTCGTCACAGATGTCTCTCAGATCAGCATTAATGAGACATTTGCCTCTGCCAGGCTTCAAGAATCCAGCCTTCACGATTTAGTGCTGAAATAATTTGCTACCATAGAGAGCCTGGGAATCAAAGGGGAAAAACGGATTAAGAAATTCTATTTAAAATTAATTACAGAAATTATATAATTTGTAAAAAATTAACCCAGTTAAACATTTTCTTTGATATTTTTCTCAGGGTGATATACCATGGCCTAGCTCAATTCTTCTGCATATTCTCATAATAGAGAAATACTGACCATTTATTGTAAAAAAAAAAAAAAAAAAAAAAAAGTTAATTTCATCTTAAGGTACAAATATTCAATAAAATATATTTATTTTAAGTCAAATTGAAATCTGCAATATTATTGGTTTTTCTTTTTACCTAACTTCTTGCCAGGCAATCTGATGATTTCTTGATAGTACCACTCTCAGCATCAGTCATAACTATTGACGTTGGATAACATGAGTGAGGGGAAACATCGCTTAAAGATGAAATGGTCATATCATTGACCTTGAGCTTCTCCTGAAGAAAATGAATTGGCTTACTAAAGCAGTCAAGTAGAAAGCAGAAACCATCATTTTCTAAATGTTTTCAAGGTAAAAATCCTCAGGGACAATCTTTTATCAGTGTCTCAGGCTTGATTAACTGTCTTAATTCACAATGATTAATGGCTTTTAAAACTCTGGGGCACCAAGTTTCTTTATATCTTGTATTACATGAACCTTGTAAGTGGGATGTTCTTCAAATGAACATCATAACCTATACACAAACCACAACAACAACTGTAACAGATAATTATGCATTATGTCACTCAGTCAGTATGAAAGACATTTCCAGGTAAGGCCCTCCTTTCACGTAAATAGAGATGTCAATTTCTCACCCAAAAATACATATCTCTTCACACAAGCAATTTATCCTTCATCAACACATGACACTCCATTCTTCCTGTTTCCGCAAGTGATTATGTCACTTAGAAAACCCACTAATGATTCATTTTTGTCAAATGAAGATTTCAGTCATAGTATTTAAAAATTACTTTGCTTTTTAATAGCTAGTGAATAGAAAATATTAAATAGAAAAGACAAATGTGAATACATATAGAATATCAAACTCTACATATTCTTAAAGATAATAAAGTTCAAGTTCCAACATCCAATGCAAATTATGTAAAATTCAGTGGACTGCTATTATCTAAAGTGAATAGCACAAGGGTTTCCATCTTCAGTAAAAAGTAGGATCAATTACAAACTTTGGCCACAAAAATTGTGAGACTGGCACAAAAGTTATATTGAAAATGCCAGCTGGGCACGGTAGCTCACACCTGTGATCCCAACACTTTGGGAGACTGAGGTGGGCGGATCCCCTGTGGTCTTGAACAGGAGTTCAAGACCAGCCTGGACAACATGGTGAAACCCCATCTCCAATAAAAATAGAACAACAACAAAAATTATCTGGGTATGGTGGTGTATGCCTGCGGTCCCAGCTGCTTGAGAGACTGAGGAAGGAGAATCGCTTGAACCTGGGAGGCGGAGGTTGCAGCAAGCCAAGATCACACTGCTGCACTCCAGCCTGGGCAACAGAGAAAGGCTCATTTCAAAAAAACAAAAACAAAAACCCACAGTCTTTCTCCGTGAGATGGACGGAATTAGATCCTAAAGTTTTCTTCAAACCCAAGTATGGTCTTCAGAACAGATGCCAAAGATAACTGCACTGTTATGGACTACTTGGGCTTCCACATTAGTCTCATTTACCCTAGAAGCCAATTTATTTTAAGTCCACAGGCACTCAGAAAAGCAGATATACCTCATGCTTCCAGGTTCTCCTTAGGTGTGTCAGCAAATACACTACTCAAACTCTAGGACTTCCTTATTTCTCCCAGGCTTTAGGATAAAGTCATAACATCCTGAAAAGTAATCAGTAATAGTCAGATTATCAAACATCACCCAACTGACACTACTGCCTTAAAGGATTTGTACCAAAAGCATACACCAACTTTAAAGAGAAAGGGGCACAGCTCACCTAGACTGAAACTGATGTGATGTATGTATCAGATGATTATATGAAGCTTTTAGAAGTTAGTTAGTAACACTGAAAAACAAAGACAGGGAAATTTTACAAGGAAATAAGACCCTCATCCCACCAACCTCCTTCCTTTCCCAAACTTGTATAACTCTAGCTAATGAAACAATAATAAATTATAATATAATTATTATGAATCAAATAATTTAAATAGAAATTGCCTCTTCTCTAAAGTTTGTATATTTCATTTTAGATGTAGAATTCATCATTTGAGTTATTTTTTCTTCTTCCCGAGGGAAATAATAAGTTCCATTTTACATGGTTGGTATGAGTTTATGATAGCTTTAAAAGGAATACCACAGGAGGCCTTTATCATGGAAAATAAAATTGTTTCAGAGGATACACTGGATGGCTATTAAATTTTTTTCTACATTTTTTCTATATTAAGCTTATTTGATGTAACTCACTATCTCTTAGTAACATAAAACTTCTTTAATGTTAATTTTTAAAAGATACAAATTAATTTACAGGGGAAATAAATTAATACATAGACACATGATTTTTAGGGTATTGATAGGTGTCATTAATCACTCTAAAGTTAGAACAGTACAGCCCCCAGTAAAACTCTGCAACATTTTCTCTAGCAGAAGACCTGTGACAGATAAAAAAAATCCATCCTATTTATTTTCTTGTTAATAAAATGCACAACTTATGCCTCTGAAAAGTTTTATAGCTAAATCTCTAGTGACTGAATTTCTATACTGTACATAAAAGGAAAGTGTACAGAGGCAGAGTTGGGAGCAGATGACCTTAAGATGTTTATTTATTGGATTATCTCACTCTTAAAGTATAATTTTGAAAAAAAGTGAAAACCCAAGCTAAATAAATTTATCACGCTCTTTGTGCAAAAAGCTACATAATGCAATAGTTTATGTTAATACAAAAATATAATTCCCATAAAATACAAGGTAAAAGAGACAAACATCATCAGGATGGCTGATCTGAGGTGCCCAACATTCATCTCCACGAGGAAGGACCAAAACAACAAATAGATAACTGCACTTTGGGTAGAGTGTCTAAGGGATAACACTGCAATTCAGCAAGGAAATGACCAATATCCTCTGAGACAAGGAAACTCGGGATAGCACCACAGAAAGAGAAGCAAAGCACGCAGCTGGGATTGTCCCAGAGACAAAGGGGAACTTCTCATTATGGGGAAAAGCTAAGTGGGAGATCCCCAGCAATACCTATAACTGCCATGAACACCTGCAATCCTAGCTACAAAAGGCCCTACGTCTGGTTTAGGGAGCTGCCTAGAATCCATGCAGCTGAATGGACTCAAACTTCTGTAGCACAGGTCCATTTTGAGAAAGGAGACACTGCGGAAATGCAACCTGCTCTGGGGCTCAATTTTTTTTTTTTTTTTTTTTTTTACATTTAGAATTTTCAGTTTTGTTTTGTTTTGTTTTGTTTTGTTTATTATACTTTAAGTTCTAGGGTACATGTGCATAACGTGCAGGTTTGTTACATATGTATACTTGTGCCATGTTGGTGTGCTGCACCCATCAACTTGTCAGCACCCATCAATTCATCATTTATATCAGGTATAACTCCCCAGTGCAATCCCTCCCCACTCCCCCCTCCCCATGATAGGCCCCGGTGTGTGATGTTCCCCTTCCCGAGTCCAAGTGATCTCATTGTTCAGTTCCCACCTATGAGTGAGAACATGCGGTGTTTGGTTTTCTGTTCTTGTGATAGTTTGCTAAGAATGATGGTCTGGGGCTCAATTTTACCTCTTGTATTCAACACAATACTGGAAGTCCTGGCCAGGGCAATTAGGTGAGGGAAAGAAAGGGCATCCAAATTGGAAAGAAAGAAGTCAAATTGCCTGTCTTACAAATGACATAATCTGTTTTTCAATTTTTTATTATAATTTTTATGAATACATAGTAGGTGTATGTATTTATTTCACAAGTATTTGCCGAATACCACGTGCCAGGCACTGCTCAAGAAACTAGAGATACAGTAATTAACTAGACACATTATGTAGGCCTTCCAGTTCCTGCATTTCATTTCTTTCAAAGTGTCTTGCCATGCCCAAAAACCCATTCCATTCTAAATCTAAAACCTCATATTTTTTTCTAACTTGCTCCCATTCTCCCTTGTATCCAACTCACACCTTATCTATCATCTAGTCCTTGATTTTAATAAATTTTGTAGTTAATGCACACATATACAATCCATTCATATACATGTATAAATATTTAATTTATATATCATATAATATAAATAATGTATATAAACTCATGGGAATTTTCCCAACTACTTTGCAATTTCCTTAAGGGGTGACAAATTTCTATCTTATGTCCCTAGCACACAACAGGAACATACAAATATTTAAGATGTAAATCAATGAGAATACCACTGGACGGGGACTATCTATTTGTACATAAATGGAACAAAGGAAAGAGATCAACTTAATTCCTCACTGCAATAATAATAACTCCTATTGAACATCTGCATCATTGCAAGTGCTTTACACACATTTAATCCCCAAAAAAATTCTATGAGGAAGGTACTATTATTATCTCAATTTTTTACATGATAAAATTAAGTCAGAGAGAAGTTAAATACCTCTTGAAGGCCAGTGAATGGTGGTGTCAGATACAGGCAAATTTTATTTAAAATCAACCATTCTTATCTTCTTTGTCATACTGTTTTTCATGATTCTGAGTCTAGAGATTTAAACTTCTGTCACTATCAAATGCCTCTCTCTTGACAACTTTCATAAGCGTCTCCATACTAATGCCATTGTGAAAGCTCTGTCAATAGAAAAGAAAAACCCCTAATAAATTCATGATTTAGACTTCTGTTAACATAGGGTGACTTTATAGTTTTTCATCCAAATCAAGACACTTTTAGGAGTAAATGGGGTGCTATATTTATATATATATTGCTTTATAACAAATTACCCCCAAATTTAGCAGCTTTAAACAACACACACACGTCATCTCACATGCTTTCTCAGAGACATGAATTTACAAGGAGTTTAGCTCCTGGTTCTGTTTCAGGGTCTCTCATGAACCTGCAGTCAAGATACATGCCCATACCCTAGCCATCTGAAGGCTTAACTAGGCTGGAGGATATGCTTCCAAGCTCACTCAAATGTCTGCTAGCAGAAGGTGTCAGTTCCTTACCATAAGGCTGCTCTTGGCAAGGCATCAGGCTTCCCCTAGAGTGAATGATGAAAGAAAGACAGAGAGGAAAGATAGAGAGTGCAAGAGCAAGATGGAACCACGGTGTTTTTACCATCTAATCTCAGAAGTGATGTACTCTCACTTTTGTCTTATTTGGTTAAATAGACCAACTGTGATACAGTGTGGTAGGGTATTACATACAGTGTGAATGCTGGAAGGTGGGATCATGAGGCACCATCTTGCAGGCTGGCTACCACAGGTGTTATTAATAATTATGCCAGGACAGCAGGCATAAATGAAGACAGTCCCTATGCCTTGATTTATATTTAGCACATCAGGAAGTAATTTTCTACCTCCAAAACTAGTTAATTCTATAACTAAGTCCCTAGAAATCCATGATATGAGTAACTGCCAGGATTCGTCTTACTCGCTCCCACCATATCACTCTCATGACATTGCTGTGGAAGACAACAGTAGCCAATAAGTAGTAGCTTCTCAACTGGGTCTCTTTTCTTCCACAGCAAATACTAGACTGTTGCTTCTCTCTGTCCCTCACAATTAGACCCAGGCCCCCAAACATCCATAGCAATCTAGGAGGTTCACGAATGATAAAGCTTTAAAGGCCCTGAAAAACACTGATGATATTAAAACTTCAGTCCTTTATGATTTAAACAAAACTTGATAAGCTGATCCCTGGAATGACAATCATGACATTTTCTATGACAGATCGATGTACTGGCAGAGAAAAGCACTAAAACTTAAAAAGGATTTGCTCATAATCATTGGTACTCTCAACCCTGGGCATTTTGCCTTCAACAGCTAACTTGACCATGTGCTATCTTAATCACTTCCAAGTGAACTTGGTCATGGTGCCAAAGCCAACTCCAACCCATCTTCTGAGTCTGTAAGAACAAGAACTAAAGCAAAGGTAACATAGATTAAATGATTTGGTTATTAGGGGTAATTAATTCTCTTTTGTTTTGAAAATACTAGATATTAAGCAGAGCTACCTATACCCTGATATAGGACAAGAAAGAATAATAATAGTGCATGGTAATATATTATTATTTATAAGAATCAAGTTAAGTAGACCAATTAAGTCAGAAAAACAATGCTTCACTTCTAATAACCATTAAAGTAAAGGCAATGAAAAGAAAGAATCATGGACATTGGGATTATAAGCAGAAATGCTGAAATTATTATTTTTTACCCTGTGCATATTATATAAGACCATCTGCTCAGAGGAAAGTTCATTAAAATTGGAGAATGTGGTGGCTGTCTCAAATATAGCAGTAGCCATCATCATATTAAACAGACAGGGTGGTAATTTGAATGTCAGGCTTAAAACCTGAGAGTCCATGCATGATTCAGTGCTATTGATATGTTGATATACTGGAGAGAGAGGCTGGAGGAGAGGTAAAATAAGAAAGAGAGAGAACAGAGACTATATCTCCTTTTTCCTAGTTGTTTGTTCAACCCCTTGACCAGAGAAGTCGGGAACTGACTTCTGAAGAATGAAAACGACTGTAAACTTCCCAGGAAAGTCAAACCAGAAACAATGAACCCAGAGAAATAGAAATAAAGCATTTCACTGATGTCTATCATGATTCATTACTTACATTTATTCAGTTTCCAGAACCATCTTGACAAGCACTGTTAGTAAGGATAAAGGAAAGTAACTGCATGACCAGGGTACATTAAATTGCTTTCCTTCTTCATCCTTTCAGTTGTGCTGGGGAAACAAGTTAGTTGCTATTTTCTGCGGGGGCGGGGGGTCCCCTGTTGATAATATATCTTCCCATCATTTGTAAGCCCAGATCCTTTTTCTCATTTCAGTTTTAAAACAAACCTCCTGCCAGTTGAGGCTCACTTCGCCTTGCTAAAGGCTGGGTAATTCCTCTAGGCAGTAAAATACCTCATCTGTTACTTGAATGTTGTTTTCCTTAGTGGAGTCCTGTCAAATAATTTTTTTCTTGCTCATCTATTTCCCTCCAATTCAGGGACCACAATTGATTTACCATAAGTTAAGTCAATTTACTCCTAAATTTTTCTAGCTGTGATTTGGGAATATTCACTCACGTGCACAGAACACCCACTATGACTCACATTTACATGTGTCTTTAATCTTAAACCTTTAAGCATCTGCAAGAGTTATTCTTGCTTCTCTCTTATTTTTGCAACATGCACACAAACATTATTTATTGGAGAAGAAAATTTCAAATCTTCTCTTCATTTAGAAGAGGTTGTAGAATAGATATTTGCATGCAAGGAAAATGTGTTACGTGTTTATAAACTGCATCCAAGAGTCACCAATTCTACTTGAAAGAAACTGCAAACTGAATTTATTCCTTAGATTGGGTTTTCCAGACAAACTGAAAGAGTTACTCTTCCAGTCTGTTCTAAATTGCCCATTTTTTCTGTCTAGATTTCCTGGAATTTATAGTAATATAGCTTGTCCTTAGACTAAATTTCAGATTATGTACACAAATCCAATAAAATTAGTTGTTGTCCACTAAACATAGTCCATGTTGTTCTTTACTATTGGCTATCACAAGCTACATAGAAATGACACCCAGGAATAGCAACATAAATATGGTGCCTTCTGCTTTTGCATTTCCTTCCCAGTTGATCATTACAACCATTGCATTCATATGATAAATATGTATCAAGTACCTGATATGTGCTAGGTGCTAAAAAGACAAAGAGACACAGTCCTATCTTTCCAGGCTAATATAATTTCTAAAATTTTGGGTTTATTTTATTTTGAATCGCAACCCAGTATTCTCAAACTTTCTTAGCTGGATTATCTTTTTTTTTTTTAATTTAATATTACTTTGTGTATACAAGAAATACAAACTGAAAAGCTCTGTTAAAAGCAAGCTCAGTGGGGGCAGCCATCTGGACCCCTGACAGACTCCAAAACAGCCAATGAGACACTGCTGAGAACTCTGGGATATCATAGAGCACCTTTCAAACCACAGACATAGCCAACCTACTTGTTTTTCAGGTAAATAAACCATGAGTTGGAGGTACTGCATAAGTTGCCCATAGTTGTCAACCAGCCAGGAGCACATTCAGAACTATCCACGTTTCCTGACACTTAAGTTCTGGGTTCTTTCCAGGGAGCCCAAACTACTACTTACTTTGAGAAATCTTGTTTCTTTGTCAGAAAGATTTCTGCTTGTAAATATTTACTTTTTAAGGCTTTATGAATTCTTAAGATATAGTTCATTATATCTCAGAAACAGAAAAAGCATCCTGGCCAGGTGCGGTGGCTCACGCCTGTAATCACAACACTTCAGGAGACAGAGGCAGGCAGATTGCTTGAGCCCAGGAGTCCGAGACCAACCAGGGCAACATGGCAAAACTCCATCTCTACTAAAAATACAAAACTTAGCCGGGCATAGTGGCACGCATTTGGAGTCCCAGCTACTTGGGATGTTGAGGTGGGAGGATCACTTGAGCCTGGAAGGTGGAGGCAGCAGTGAGCCGTGATCGCACCACTGCACTTCAGCCTTGGCAACAAAGTAAGAAAGACCCTGCCTGAACAAAAAGAAAAGAAAAAGCATCATGAATTACTCATCTCTGATGTTAGACCACAAGTTGATTTTTAAAAGCCTTATTTCTTCCAAAAAGTAGATGAAAGAGAAGAGGGTAGTTGGTCAGTCCCTCAAAATTCAGAGTAGTAACCACTGTAGCTCAGAGAAAAGAAAAGATTTGTTCACCTCCAAATCACTCAAAGGAATTTGTATTACTAATACCTCTCCTAGCAAATAGAAATCCTGTATAACTCCAGGATAAAAAATAATAAAATGGAAAACATTGTTGCATGCCCAAGGCTGCTGCACTTCCCAGATTATTTCTCTTCTGTTGCTTTGTCCTTTTGTACTATTGCCCCCGAATGCTTCTCACATCCTCTTTCAATACCTAGAGTGAAGTTGTTACGTCACAGCCTTTGCTCCCACTTGCCCATGTCACATGTCCTGCTGGTAATAATACGTTCTTATTGTTGAGAATACAGTGGCATCTGGAACATAGTGGCCTGCCACTACATCATTGCTCATTATTGATCACTGCTATGCATGTATCTAAACTGCTCTAAAAACTAATTTAAACTGCCTTCATCTCTAGCTTTTAATCACAATAAAACATTGTTTTTCCCTTCATCAATTAGAATGCATTCATAGCCAGGAATCTAGCATTTTTTTAAAAAGTTAATTCCAATTTTTTATTTGAAATAAAAACACTAACTGTTACCCCATGCTATGCTGGTAAAACATTAAACTCAAGCTCTTGAGTGCACTGTTTTTATATTGCAGGTATTGAAATGTTACCCTTGACATTATAGACTGATTAAGAGGGAAATTTTATGGGATCCCAGCATGTCATCTGCTTTTAAATACTTTTTTAAAAATGAGCAGTGAAGAATAATGAATTACAAAGGTAGTTCAAGTTATCAAAAGGTGCTTAATTTAAAAAGAATTTCCTGTAGTTGTGGTTTAAGATGTTGATGCTCATAGCTAAATTAGTTTACAACTCACCTGCATTAAATTCTTTAATTACTCAATTATTACTATGTATACTGTTTAAAGAGGCCAGATTACTCCAGGCTAATTGCTTCCTTATTTGTTTTTAATACACACTCAATTCCTTGGAACTGTAGATCATGTACGTCAACAGATTTCTTCAATAAAGAGCTGAGCTTTAAGTTAGAGAGTATAGAGGCAAAAAGGTGTAATACCTTTTCCTCACTCATCTCAGGGTCCAAGGCTGACACCCTAATAACAAAAGACAGATTAACAAGAGAAGAGGGCTTGGTGTTGTGGCTCACCCCTGTAATCCCAGAGCTTTGGGAAATTGAGAATTGCTTAAACCCAGGAATTCAACACCAACTTGGGCAACATAGTGAGACCCTGCCTCTATAAGAAATTTTAAAAATTAGCCAAACACAGTGTGTGTCTATAGTCCCAGCTACTCAGGAGACTGAAGCAGGAAGATTGCTTGAACCTGGGAGGCTAAGGCTCCCGTAAACTGTGACTGTGCCATTGCACTCCAGTCTGGGTGACAGAGCAAGACCTTGTCTCAAAAATAATAATAATAATAAAAATTTTTTAAAGAGAAAACCATAAATTTATCTAATCAAAGTTTTACTTGACATAGGAACCTTCAGAAATGAAGACCCAAAGACCCAGGGAAAACGGTATTTTTGTGCTTGTATTCAATGAAGAATGGACAGCCATGTAGAAATGTTACTGGACAAAAAAACAGTATGATCTAACAGTAATAAACTAGGGGAACTTAGCAAGGCACATTTATTCAGATCCTTCTTGGCCTTTTTGTGTAAACATTACTTCCCCTGTATTATGGGGCGGGACCCCGCTGGAATGAATGTCTTCAAGGGAGAAGGGACAAGGTCAGAGAGTGATCATTTTAGGTTTTATGGCTTGCTTTGGAGAATAGAAGTTCTAGTGTCTATAACACACCTTGGAAAAGAGGAATTCCGGTTCCTGTGCCTCACTTTGGAGGAGTAAAAAGGGCAGGAGATAAGAGGGCAAGAGAAGGTCAGAGTCTCTGCTTCTGAGGCTCTTTAAACCTCCTTCAGTTCAAAACACTCGGTATACCAAGATGCCATGCTTTGGGGTATTATGTTCTGAGACCAGACAATAGCCAATGTATTTTGGAAATTTACCCCAAAATATTGTAATACCCATATATTTATTATAAATATGCCCATTATATTAATGATTAATAATAGCACATTTAATTTTCATGGTTTTATAGAAAACAACGCAGAAATTTGCTACCCCTACTGGTTTAACCTCATCTACGTATAAGTTAGGTTTCCTTAGATGTTTTGAATGTGAAAATAAAAGATATGTAATGTTTTAAGTAAAATGATATTAAAATAGAATCAATCTGGCTAGGTGTGGTGGCTCACACCGGCAATCCCAGCACTTTGGGAGGTCAAGGCAAGAGGATCACTTGAGCCCAGGAGTTCGAGACCAGCCCTGGCAACATAGGAAGGCTCCATTTGTTCAAAAAATAAAAGTAAAAAAATTAGCCAGGCATAGTGGTACATACCTGTAGTCCCAACTACTTGGGAGCCTGAGGTGGGAGGATCACTCAAGCGTTCCTGGAAGGTTGAGGCGGCAGTGAGCTGTAATCATGCCACTGCACTCCAGCCTGGGTAACAGAGAAAGACTTAATCTAAAAAAATGAAAATGAAAAAATAAAATAGACCCAATCTTACATTATATAGAGTAGGCTTACAATAAAGAAAAGGAATATAGGGTCATTCAAATGCTTTGAAAATACCATAGAACTCTGTTATGTGCAAAGATATGTTCTAAGACCTTGATGAATCCCAAAACTGTGAATATACAAAACCATATATTCCCTTCATAAAATTCAATGAGGTACAACTGAAAAATTGAGGTGATTACTTGAGACCCTTACTGATCTCATAAATAGAAGACTAGAGTCATTTGTAAAAACTATTAAAATGAATTCTGCCTTTGAAATAAACTCACTACTACATTACATCATGTCATTACTATAAAAATGTAACACAAAATTAACTGAATCTCTACATTCTTATAGCTTAAATAAGGCCTTGGCCAAAGATGCATGGCCAAGTGGTTGTGTGGGGGCTGAAATCCATTTGCCAGGCTGAGCACTGGGCATGGAACTCATCAAGCCAGCATCAGCCTGGGGAAAGGCAGACTTTTTTACATTCTTACAAATGCTCTGTAGGTCCAACCTACTTCTCCTTCCAACCTACAGAGACCCTACTTCTCCCACTAACCCTGGACAAGTCAAAATTAAGTGATAAATTATATAGTTAAAGCCCAAATTTTCTTTCCTGGTCTACTTGTTAGTATCACTGCTTAGAAGGAAACAACAAGTACCTGGAATCCCCCCCGGGGGGAAGGGGGTTATTAACCAGTTGACTCCTGTGTAAGGATTCCAAATAACCTAGGCAGATAGATGTTTGGTTTGTCCAGCCTATCCTTCCAATCTCCAAGAGAGGATGGGGAGATGAATCACTCTGTGGGGCCAAGTAACAGAGCTCACTGGCCTGCACTGAGGAGGGTGCAGAACTGGAACTGGGCCTGGTACATTCTCTGGGATGGATTTTCCCAAAAAGATAGATGCTAATTACAGGTTAGTGCATATCTGATCCATTTGAAAAATTGGCCGGGGGAGGGATGGAGAAGGAAGCCTTCTCAGGTCCCTGAGGAAACTTGCAGAGAGATTTTCAAATGATGAAACTGCAAGAATTTTCCCCAGGGCAAGGAAGGAAGAAAGGTTCAACTTCTACATGTCCAAAACACAAAGTTGCTTTTGCAAGGGCTTTTTGCAAGGTCCATATGCTGGCCAAAAATATAAAAGCTTGGAAGACAAAGAGCAAGGAGTACTCCTGCAAGGTTTCATAACGGTTAGAGCCAGGATAGCTAAAGAATTAGAATATGTGTGGAAAAACTGAATGTAATGAAGCTGGGACATATAATCCCTGTGCACTCTCAGCCCAAACTATTTTTGACAGCAGGAGTGAAAATGCAACAGCTAACCGTGTTGGAAAAGGAATTGTGCCAGATCTCAAGGACACCAAGCGAGGACAAAATGAGATGAGGTTTTCCTCCTCTTTCTGCCCAGAGAAGGTGACTGTGAGCAATAGGGATATGGGCATGACAGGGGCAGATCTCTAGGTGAGGACCCCAGGGGCTTCCAATTATACCTGGCCACTGGCACAAAGGTGTTAAATCACTCTGCCGGGAATGGTAATGGTATATTTTTTCACTGGCCTTTTCTGAAAGGGAGGGTAAGCATAAACGAAGTTCCAACTTAATGTTCTTATCTATGAGTAACTCTGTATTAAATTGCAGGTGTCAAATTTTCTCCCTGCGTCTCTGTGATTATATTGAAAACTAGTTTTTTAACATGAGACCAGGGATTTCAAAATTAGCTTCACAGGAATTACACATTTCCTCTGATAAAATTAGTATAATGTTTTTGAAATTTCTTCTTGAAGCAGGACTGTGTGGTGTATGCAGAGCCTGACTAGATGGACTGATTAGATGTTTCACCTAGGTATAAGGGAATGTGAAAACCTCAACATTTAATCCTTTCCAGGATGGTTTACATTCCCATGTACACTGAATCACAATGGTCTTGAGAACTGTTTGTATAAATATTGTTTCAAATCATTAACGTCTCTATTTCAGGGATAAATTGTTTTTACTTGGGACTGACTGACAACCCACAAACAGAGATAAGGAATGGTATAATTTAACATATGCCCACAATGAGGGTTATCAAAATGTTTTTCCCAGAGGCTAGGATTTGTGAAGTATATTTTCTTATTCTCTTTGTTATGTCATTTTAGAATGTTAGCATGAGGTCCTGGCTTTTGAGCACATCAACACCACCACTCTTGTCACTTCCACAGCCCTTCTTTAATAAAGAGTGATTTGTTAAAAATAAAAAAATAAATAGAGATTTGTTGAAGAGAATTATAGCTGCACACTGAAAATGTTTTCTTCTTGGAATGCTAATGTTAAAATCTTTTATTACAAACTAAAGAATAAAAGATGCAATAGAAGTAAGAAGGCAAAACTTTTTATTGATGAGATTCTTTTACCCTATGCTCTAAACTTAAGTTGATTAAAAATGTTGTTATACTATTTTATGGACTTTCATCCTATGAATATTTTCTGCTTTTCTTCCACTGGGTAAACATGAAATTGCCACAGAATATACAATTGGGAATATGAAAGTTAAAATTATATAATATATAATTTACATATACATTTTGTTTTAAAAATAGATTTAAATAATGGAGTACAAATGTAAAACTGGGAAAATATTTTAAATAAACCTTGAAAGCCAGTGCTTGTCTTATTTTGCCTTTTATTATTATTTTTTATTAAGTTTGCAAGGACTCTGTGAAACTGGGTGGTGAGAGAGAATTCTCCATGGTCTTTTGAGTTTCTTGCAGGCCAGGGCACTGACCTACCTTTTCAAGGATGCTTATATAATAAACATGTTGTTCAGTATAGTAAAGAGAGCTCCCCAAGGGTAAAGTTTGAGAAGATTTGCGTATAGTCCCTTATAAAAAACTGGGGTTTCTAAACTCAGATTCCTCAAAATCCTGCAAAAGCACTGTGTAGCAACCACCTGGGCCCACCTCCATGTAACTGCTGTAGGACTTGGGAAATGAAGGGGAACATGAAGCTTATGCTGACACTTGTGCTCTGCGTAACAGCTGATCTGTGAGCAACAGATCTTTTGTATCTGACTAGGGAATCTTGGGTCTTCTGACAACCTTCATGAAACTGTACAGGCTAACTTGTGAATTTGCAAACAGGCGAAACCTTAGACCCTTCATGGTTCTTGATACTGAGTACACTGTACTTTGAAGGTTCTCTTGTGTTCCCCTGAAGAAAAGATGGAATTTGTTTATTATTGCTTCAGATAGTTTAGGCTTAAATGCTGCTGACAAGGTGCCTTTGGAACCATTTCCAGGATGCTGGAGCCAAGATTCAAAAATGAAGAAATAAAAGGAAATTTAGACTTTAAAGCTTAAAGAGTAACATTGGGTTGGAGAGCCAAGAAGTAATATAACATATACTAAAATTAGCTGACAAAGGAAAAATATGTTGCCATTGGGACAAGAAGGATCAGCTTTTAAAACAATCCTAGAGAATTATTTGAATTTGTCCCACATTTGCTGACCCAGTCCAACCTCCCTAGACCTTGACAACTTTAACTTATTTTCAGCTCCCTTCTGGTCTGTAGTTTTCAGTAAACCTCAGCATCTACTAATGCTGTTCAATATCAGCTTATTTTCCCATTTACTATCCTGCCTTCAAAATCACAAAATACACCTGTCATTTGTGTAGTAATTTCCAGGGCTGATACTGTACACTCACGATTGTCATCACTGCCAGATCAAATGTCTTACCTAGTCTCTATCCCTTTTATTCATTTTTGTCTTTTGCTTGGTGCTGATGATTAAATCTACCAACCTCCCAACCTTAGCTCAAAACACAGCTCACTTGATTGTTTATACTACAGTGGTAATTCCACTTTAACTTGTTGAGTCAGTGTTCCTGGCTGCAGGGCAACCAGTACTACTGAATTAAGACACCAAGACACTGAGAGCAGTTCAGTTCTAAGTCCTCTCAGAAGTCACTATGAAGGCTGAATTCACTTGGAGACAGTAGGTATCCTCTTACAATCTCTTCACTTTCTTAGGCCTTAGAGGCCCTCTAAGAAAGTGAAGAGCCCAGGCCGGGCGTGGTGGCTCACTCCTGTAATCCCAGCACTTTGGGAGGCCGAGGCAGGTGGATCACGAAGTCAGGAGATCGAGACCATCCTGGCTTACATGGTGAAACCCTGACTCTACTAAAAATACAAAAAAAATTAGCCGGGCGTGGCGGTGGGCGCCTGTAGTCCCAGCTACTTGGGAGGCTGAGGCAGGAAAATGGTGTGAACCTGGGAGGTGGAGCTTGCAGTGAGCCAAGATCATGCCACTACACTTGAACCTGGACAACAGAGCGAGACTCCGTCTCAAAAAAAAAAAAGAAAGTGAAGAGCCCTAAGAAAGTGAAGAGATTGTAATGTAAGAGGATGCCTACTGTCCTTTTTTAAATACTTGTTTTATCCTTACTAATTATAAGATCATTTTAAGATCATTTTCCTTACAGAGGACATAAAGGCAAAATTGGATTTGTGAATTCTCTCTTCTCTTTTTCACCCATCTGCTTTTCCATCAGTCCTGAGCAGGACATGTCACTTCTTTGACTGGCCTACACCCTAAATTTTTAAAAGGCCTTTTTAGCCTCATTGTATATCTACAAGACTCAACTCATTTGAAGATACAGTCCTTCTGATGCTCTTCTTAAAAGTCTCTGGCAGTCTCTCATTGATCCTTAGTTATGTGCTCTTCTTTCTCTCTTTTTGTTCATGGATTTTAAAAATCTGATCTCATTTGAGAATCTTCAGTGTTTCCATGTTGATTTCTTTGGGTTCTTCTGCCTCTTCGTCCTCATTTTAATCGTATGGCAAAAGTTGACTTTGATAATATCTAAACCTTTAGCTCATATCTCTTTCAGGGACTCATGCCATGTAATTACGCCTACTTTTTTGCCTCTCAACTTTGTAAAATCTGCCTTCCTAAAATCTACACTGTTTATCATGCCCAGTCTTCTCTCACTGGTTGTCATTAAGTCTGCAGTTATGCAGTCACAGACAATAGGCTGAGTCAGGAAGACATGGATTGTAATTCTGTATTTTACTCATAACTTGGCCATGAACAAGTTACATTACTTCCCTGAGCCCAGATTTCATCATTTGAGAAATGAAGCTAATATTCTACTAGCTGCCTCATAAAATTACTGGAAGAATTAAGAAATATAACATATATAAAGTGGCTGCCATGTTGAAAGTATTTGATAAATATCTTCCCTTACTCATCACCAGAAAAAAACTCTCTCTGGTCAGAATTAAGTTCCAGCTAGTGGATGTCTTATTCAGTTAGCTGAAGTTATCACTAAAGCAAGTCAAGAACATGTCAAATGTTCTTGGTTTATAAGAGGTTCAGAATGCCTCCAACAGCTAAAAATACCCATCACTACCATAGCTCACCATTATGGAGTTTTGTGATCTGATAATACAAACTTACCATCTATTCTGTCATTTGGCAATGTGACCAATAGTAAAATTACACAATACAATTGTTTCTTTTATTTTATCTCTTTAACAATAGATTTTCTCATAGGCATATTTGTAATTGCCCACAGCAACATTGCCCTGCACCTTCCTAATGTTGGGGTTCAGAAAACAATACCCCAAAGCATGGTGTTTGGCATGCTTACTACTTTAAACTTAAGGACATTGCAAGGGCCTTAAAAGCCCCTCTCTAACCTTCTCCTGTCCTCCTGTCTCCTGTTCTCCTCTCTTCCAAGACAGGCCATAAAAACTGAACTCCTCTTCCCCATAGTGGGTCATAGAAATGAGAAATATTGCTCTAAACTTTCCCCACCTTTCTGTGTAAGAGCTGACAAAAAGAAATCCTCTGTCCTACCTTGCCTGATAGTATGTCAGAATACCCGTGTTCCAGAAGAGGTCCTGCCCTATACCCAGGAGGAAGAAATGCTTCCTCACAAAGAGGTCAAGAAGATTCTGAACAAATAGGCCTTGCTGGGTTTCTTGCCTTAGTCTATTACCAGTAGATCATACCTTTTTACTTTTTTTTAATGGAGAAGATGTCTTACAATGTTGCCCAGGTTGGTCCTGAACTCCTGGGCTCAAATGATTCTCCCCCCTCGGCCTCCCAAAGTGCTGGGATTACAGGAATGAGCCACTATGCTTGGCCAGACCATACCCTTTGTGTCTAATCACATTTCTACATAGTTGCCTGTTCTTAATTGAACCTAAGCATAAAAACTGACAATTTTCCCAGAGTCTTTGGCTCTTCATTTCTGAAGGCTCGCATGTCACATACAACTTTGATTAAATAAATTTGTTAAGCTTGTCTCTTGTTAACCTGTCTTTTGTTATAAGAGTGCTGGCTGTGGCACTTATAACATATGTAGGGGAGTAAACGTATTACACCCTTCCTGCCCTGCATTAACATGTCTATTCTTTTGGATAACATATTCTGTTACCCAACTATATTCCAGTCCTCAGTTTGAAGTCACCAATGTTTCCTAAGTTTCCTTTGTTGATTACTCATTTTTAATATAATGCTAAGGAGAAATCTGAGGACACAAGCAGCAGTCTTGATCTCTTTGTAATTGTTGTATTATCTATAGAAAGCATCTTCTTCACTCTTTTCTCCAAGTCATACATGATATCATCATTAGCTACTATTTTCACTGGTTTATATGAGTATTTTTCTCTTTCTTTCATTATATTACATTTAGCATACTCTTCTCAAAATAATTTGGCTCTATCCAAGCACATCTTCTCCTATTTTTATGAAATGCATTAACTAAGAGTTCAATCAACTAGTATTTTAATCCATAGGACATAAATACAACTCATATTCATGAGGAACATCTGCATACGCAGCTGTTCACCTCCCAAGTCATCTTCCCTGTTCTATCAGTATTAGGTAGAAGTAAACCAATAAATTAAAATCTGAGCTCCTAATTCCTTCTGCTTCTATATTTGCTAGATATTTTACAATGAACATATTTTACTTTTATAATCACACACAAAAAAAAACCTTTAAAGGAATTTAAAATATAATTCTAAGGACTTTGGAGAAGGACTCACGTTATACAAGAAAAAAGAAAGAAAGCAAAGACAAAATTCTGCCTAATTGAAAGGTCATGGTTTATCTTTGTGCAATTACTTGAAATTCAGTAAAATGTCAATGTCTTCAGAAATAGTTGCTGATTCTCCTTTTACGGTAACACAAAAAGAATAATAATAATTATCTTTGGTAAAATATTTTCTATAGGTCTCATTAGCTCCAATCTTTACTTAACTTCACCTGACAGATATCATTTCTCCCATTTTCAGCTAAGGAAACTGAGGCTCAGGGATATGAAAGCACTTCCCCACTGTCACTCAGCCAGTTATAGGCAGAGCCAAGATTTGAACAAAGTGTGTCTAACTCATGTTCTCCCCAGGATGCCAACATGCCTATTTGTGTATTGAAATTCAATATAAGAATTTCTCTGACTACAGCAGGCCCATCTTTTATGAGGCTCCCAAGAGAAGTTTCATACAAAGGATCAAGAATCAGAATAAAGTCAGACTTCTCAAGTGCCACACTGGAAGCTGAAGGTCAGGGCACAATGACTTGAAAATCATTTCCTAGGCCGGGCGCGGTGGCTCAAGCCTGTAATCCCAGCACTTTGGGAGGCCGAGACGGGCGGATCACGAGGTCAGCAGATCGAGACCATCCTGGCTAACACGGTGAAACCCCGTCTCTACTAAAAAATACGAAAAACTAGCTGGGCGAGGTGGCGGGCGCCTGTAGTCTCAGCTACTCGGGAGGCTGAGGCAGGAGAATGGCGTGAACCCGGGAGGCGGAGCTTGCAGTGAGCTGAGATCCGGCCAATGCACTCCAGCCTGGGCGGCAGAGCGAGACCCTGTCTCAAAAAAAAAAAAAAAAAAAGAAAAGAAAATCATTTCCTAGATTTTATTATTTCCCAGAATTATTTGTTAGAATACTATAACAGCCAAACTACCAGTTATATGTAAAAATAGAATAAAGGCATTTTCAACACTTTTTGTGCAGTTTCTTAAGAAAATGAAATTGATGGAATATCTGATGTGTTTGAACATATTGAGAAAAGATAAATTAATAAGTACATAGAAAACAAAACAATCCATAGAAAGTATTATTAACCTCAAGGAAAACAGAAAGCTGTGCATATATGCCTACTGCATCGTTCAGATTTCAAGAGCATATACAAAGTCACAGCAACGTAAACATTTAATTATTATCTAACCAAAATTATAATATAACCCTATTGAGAGGATGAGGGAGAAGAAGTATATGAGAGCATATGTATACACTACTGAATGTGTGTGCTTGAAGTAGAGGGTAAGGAAAAACATTAAATGTTTCATTTAAACAAAAAGAAGCTATCATCCCTCATAGAAACGAGTCAATAGGTAATACCTAAAACTGAAAAATAAAGTAACAATACAAGTTTGTTGTTCAAATATTTGGCAATACATGATCAAAAGCAAATGGTTAAATTGTTGGAAATGGTTGCCTCTGAAAATGGGAGCAAGAAGATAGGGGAGTCTGTTGTTTTTTGAAACAAGTTGTGGTTTATTATATGACCCTTTAAACTGTGTGATTAAAAAAAAGGAAAAAGAAAAAGAAAACTAATCTCTTTTAAAAAAGAGAGAGAGAGAGAGAAGGAAAAAGTTGTTGCTCTCAAGGTGTCCATGAATTAATGGAAGATGTCAACTGGTAATTGGTTAAGTAGTATGAAAGGCATGTACAAGATATTCAGGACAACATAAGAAGGTACAATTCATTCTTCCTTGGGCGGAAGGAGGTGGTGAGAAGCTGCATAGGTTAGGCCTTCTTTGGATAGACCTTAAATTAGGAATTTTTCAGTCTGAAAGAGGGAAAGCTATTCTAATCTAGTCAGGGAAAATAGCATTAGCAAAGGCATGGAAGCATGAAATTGCCTTTCAATTCTCAGGAACTCTGCATCATTACTATGCCTAGGCTGTGCTGTACGTGCAGACGAATAGTAGACGATGGTGCCAGAGACAGTATTTGGGTGTACATTGCAAAAAAACTTACATATCAATCCATAGAAAGATATTCTTCAAGTCACAAATTCAACCATGTATATTGAATAACATCGCCATCTATCTAGTGGCTTAGTCCATAACTCAGGAGTCATCCTTCACATTCCTTATCTCTTAATTCACATTTCTCATCCATCATCAACTGACACTCCCTTACTCTTGTGAGTAAGCAGAGTTGGGAGCTTTTGTGCAGTGCATTAGCTACACAACTGTATGAGGCAACCTTGTCCACCTAAGTCCAAATTCCCACTATCTCTTACCTGTAATCTCACAAGAGCTTCCTAACTAGTCTCTAGGGATGACTCTTTTCCTTCCATTCTTCACTTGCAGCCAGAATTATCTCATCAAAATGCAAATCTTACTATGTCAACACTCCTATTTAGAATACTTCAGTGACTTTACATTTCTCTTGATAAAGACCAATATCCTTAACATGGTCTTCAAAATTCTGCAAGGGCAGTTCTGAGCACAACTCCATCATGTCCCAACATGACATGGAGCTATGTCTGCCGTCCCATTACAATGGCTTTCTTTCATAATTTGAACCTTACACGCCCCTCCACCACTGGTCCTTTGCATATGATACTCCCTCAGCTCAAATACTCTCTTCCAGTACCTCCCACCACTTTCACATTTATCTGATTAATTTCTACTCATCCTTCAAATGACTGCCCTCAGGATACCACACATATGTCCTTTACGGTACTGATCATAATTATAAGTTCAAATTCATTTGTAAGATTATTTGATTAAAGTCTATCTCCCTTCTTGACTGTAAGTTCAATGTGAACAAGAACTAAATCTATATCAACATGTATTTGTTTAATTCATGAATGAATAAATAGCACACTTACTAAAACCTACCAAAAATTTTTTAAAAGCCTTAGAGAACAATAGAAAATTCTTTCTTATATAGCGGAAATTCCAGAAAAAGTAGCTCTCTGATGCCATGAATACCATCTAAATGGACAAGTTGTCCTGAAATAAAATAAGAAATATACAAAATATATAAATAAGCATAAGATATATTTGGAAGTGAGCTCATAAATGGCATGCTTAAGACGCTCTGTCATCTAAAAAATGCAACAGATTTTTACCATGTTTTAGAGGACTTGCCTTTAATCCTCTCTGATTCCTATCTGATCTTTTTAAAAGTCAGCAGTGTGCTGAGAACAGACTCTAAGGAGGTTGATAAAAATAAAAAACTTTTTCAATAGGTAGTCTCCCCTTCTATTTCCTTCCAAGTAAAGAGAGATGTCATCTTCACAAAGCTTCTGGCCATCAGCAGGCCAGATAATCCATCTGTTTTTTGTAATTAAATAGACCGAACATTGCTTCATTTGAATTGGACACTCTCCAATCTTTCTAAAGTTTTTCTACCCACAGGGCAGCTTATTTATTAGAAAAAAAATTTAAGGATGATACATCATTTTTCACTCTTTTACTAAAAGTAGAGATCCTAATTTGCTAACGTATTTACTTCCTTAACCCATTATAAACCAGATGATATCTCCAGAAAAACAATGATTAATGTTTTAATTGAATTAACTATGGATGTTTAAGTGCCATCATGTCTTCTCTTTTTAGATGAGTTGCAAGAACAAAGAATAAAATTACTAATGAAGAGTTAACAGGAAAATTCCTTTATTTTATTAACAATAACTCAATAAGTCTCCAAATAGCAAACCATAATGTTCTCAAAGAACTTAGTCGCCCACCTTTGTCCATTCATTTATACAACAAAGGCTTGTATTAATTATTTATCAGCCACTCTACTTGACTAGGGAAAAAAGAGATGAAAGTTGTAGTTCCTGCCTTCAAGGAGCTTACAGTCTAATCAGGGAGAAAGAAAAAAATACAGATTAATAGATGCCAAGACACATTTTGGTCATTCCAGTTGAAAGAATTATCTTCAAAAAAAGAGATAGCAGCAGCTTAGGCTGAGGAAACTGCATAAACCTTTGAAAAATAAAGAGCTGTAGAAACTGTAAAGGGTGAAAGTGACAGCTAGAAAGGTGAATAGAATATTTGTTAAGAAAGACCTTGAATATCATACTGGAGAGTTTGGATTTTATTCTGAAATTGAAGAGAAAGGATCATAGAAGGCTTGTAACATCAAATATCTCATTTAGAAAAATTATCTTCACAGTGATATGGAAGATGAGTTTGAAGAAAGAAAAAATTTCCATTAAATCTAAAAGCAACTCCTAAAATAGAAGACAGTTTCATATTACCACAAATGTAAAAAGAATGTTACACTTAAGCAGACTGTCTAGAGAGATTTGAAATACTGTGCAATACCTTTGTAATTCAAATAACCGGTTACAAAAACTAAACAACCCCGCTCCTTAAAGATTTAAAACTTAGTCTGAAAATTATCAACAGTTATTTTCTAATTTTATTTTTAACATGACCAAACAGCCTTAGCATTCCCTTCTGCTTAACTTTAGACAAGTTTCTCCTCAATACAAGCCCCCAGTCTCTCTTTAGTTACACCATTCACTTTTAGAAAACTTTCCATTGTAAATTCTTTTTTCTGCCCCTTTGAGATGTAAACACCATCTGGGAAAGTCTTTCTCAAGAACTTAAGAGCCATCCCTTTGAAATTTAATCATCAAGAAAGATAGCTTCTATCTCCCAGTCTCTGTGGGAAGGTAGAAGTCTAACTTCAATAAGCACCAATAAGCAACATACATGGCCTAACCACACGACCAATGTACTCCCTAATGCCCTCCAAAACTCTTCCAATAGCTCACTCCAATGCTTATAAAACTCTCCCACCTTTTGCATCAATGGAGTTGAGTACAATCTATCCCATATTGCTATGCTGAGAGCATTCATCCATATCTCCTTTGTCTTGCTAATCCCTATTCATCCTTCACATCTCAGCCTGAATATCTTTTTCTCTAGGAAGTCTTCTATGGTACTAGCCATCTAAGTCTAGGTCAAGTACCTTCCTCTACTTTATCTAAGACAGCATTTATTACACTTTATTAGTTGCCCATTTACTTGTCCCTAGACTCTATTAAGTCTCCATCAGGATAAGGACATATTTGTCGTGTTCACCATAGTGCATATAGTTTTAATGAATAAATATTTGTTAAATAAATTAATGAATGACTATAAAAATGTTCCAGTCTTCCATTCAAGCCAGCACATTGATTAGGCTCCTGACATTTCAGAATAGAATCCTAACTTTGTTACCTTCTTATCTGTTTTTATCCCATGTGGACCTGCCTTCAGTCATTCACAGAAAGGATTCTATGTCCTTGTCAAAAACTACAACCTCAAATTGTCTGTTTTCCTCTTTCTTTAGACTTAGCCAAGAAAATTTGAGGCAAATTGCCCTAAAAGAAAACAATCTGCCTTTTTTTCTCTACATGCTCTAAACTATAAAGTATGAGAAGATGACAGTTTCACATTACTATAAAAATAAAGATAAGAATCAAGTTGGACCACCAAAAGTCTACATAGTTGGACCATATTAATTTGGTCCCTCAAAGACTCACCTGGGCCACTACTACATTTGAAAACTCCGTGGGCACTATGCACTCAGAATTTTGTGTGAAGGGCACACACACATACTCTATAGTCTGTTTGAACAGCATCCCCTGGAGTTATATAAAGCACCATGGCCTTGAAATCACCTCTATCAAGTTGCTGTTTGTGCTAAGTCTCTAGCTTTAATTTTAAAAAGCCAGAAACAGACACCAAAAATTCACTCCCAGGTTTTCAGTAAACATATTGTTAATGAAATTTTCCTATTCAATAATTAGCATGCAACAAAGAAATATATTTTTGAATTTGATGTTAGCACAATCCAATGCTGGTTTCTTGAAGAAAGGTAGTAAAACAAACCACTATCAATTCTAGAGGAAAATTCTGAAGGCTCCTCTTCCCTCCCTATCCCCATTCACTGTGTCCCTAAGAAGGAAAAGTCTTCCTGTAAACTAGGCAAATTCCAAGGTAATCTTTGTGTTATAGTACTAGGTATCTTCTGAGAATGTCTAACTTCCATGATGCTGGAGGCACAAGATAGAACTCAAGTATTTCACTTTTCCAGGAAGAGACACTCTCTCCACCTATACCTCATTGTCTTCTTTCCCCTTAAATAGCTATGTGGGAACCAGAGAAAGCCTAAGGGAAAAGGAGTGCACTTTGATCGGCCTTTTCTAGGAAAAAAAAAAAGTCCTCCAGAACTAACCTAACTCACTAGCATTCAGGACTTCCCTTGGGTTTTGAGTCAAATCTCAGGTTAAAAAAAATTATATCCCTTTTTCTGGTATAGTCCTCTACAATACATTTTCCCTGAGGAGCAGTAATGACAGGGTGGAATGAATCTTTGGTGCACTACTTTATTTCCACAGAAGCACTCATTTTGAAAGATTTAGGAATAGCCAAAATTTTCAAAAGGAAAAATTAATGAGGCTTTAAACATTAAAATATAATTTAAAACTATAACAATTGTTAAATGTGTCATTGCCAGACAAGAGAGATTTAATAGAAGCATTTTAAGTAGGAGAATAACATATTCAGATTTGTATTTTGAAAGAGAATGTGGAGAATGGATTTCAAGAGGGCAAGAGTAGACACTAAGACAACAGTTCAGAAGTTTTATGGTAATCCAGGGAGGAAGTAAAAAGGGTTTGAACAAATGGCAATGGAAAAGGGAATGGAGATAAATGGACTAATCCAAAACATATTTTAAATATTACAGTCATCACAACTTCCCGGTTGATATGATGGAGGAGAGAGAGAAAGAACAGGTGTGAATGGTGCTGAGTTTCTTGAATTTACTACCTGGTAGATGTAAAAAGAACACAAAATTTAAGGACCTTTCAAATTTATTATGCCAAGGGAAAAGTTAAGCCTTAATGCTTTTCCAAACAGCTGCCCTCACACTTTGCACTTGAATAAACTCTTTTAACTGGATCCTGAGCCTTTTGATTATTTTAGGCTGACATCATGGATAAAGGTGTCTTTCACAGAGACTGGAAACATAATAGGGGGAGAAAGTTTGGAAGGAAGATATTAAATGGGGTTTGGGATATTATTAATGTAAGATATCTGCATGATAAACAAATAGAGATAACAAGAAAGTTGTTGGGTTTAATTTAAAAGATAATTGTGAGACTGGGCATGGTGGCTCATGCCTGTAATCCCAGCATTTTGGAAGGCCGAGGCGGGCAGATCGCTTGAGGTCAGGAGTTCGAGGCCAGCCTGACCAACATGGTGAAACTCTGTCTCTACCCAAAAGTACAAAAATTAGCCTCCCTGGTTCAAGCATGGTGGCAGGCACCTGTAATTCTAGCTACTCAGGAGGCTGAGGCAGTAGAATCGCTTGAACCCTGGAGGCAAAGGTTGCAGTGAGCTGAGATTGCACCACTGTACTCCACCCTGGGTGACAGAGTGACACCCTGTCCTGCCAACCCCCCCCCCCAAAAAAAAAAGATAATTGTGGCCTAGAGATGTAGATTTGGGAGTCAGCACCATAGAGGTAATTCTTAAAGCCATAATGGTGCTGAATAGGACCCAAGAGTATATAGAGTGAGAAAAAAAGTACGGCAAAACTTTGAGTATTACCTAAAGAATGGTAAAGAATGGACAGCAAGAAAGAATTCTGCAAAGGGGACTGAAAAGGAGCAAGACAGAGAAATTGGATGAAAAATGGGAGAGTAACATACCTGAGCAACTACGGGAAGAGGGATTTTCAGGAAAAAGAGAGTGTGAATGGGTCAGCAGCATCAAATGCTACTGATAAGTCAAGTCATAGTAAAAGGAACTGAAAATGCCCATGGGACTCAGCTACAAGGAATTGAGGACCTTGACAGAAGTACTTCAGTGAAGTGAAAGGATGCTGTCTGCAAACAGATTGAAAAATAAATGCAAGTGATGAAACAGCAACAGAGCACATGAACATTTCCAAGAGGCTTGAATGTAAAGAGGAAAAAGAAAATGGAGAAAAATAAGGCAGGATTAGGAGTTGTTGCTACAGGGAGATTTTACTGATTTGATTGCTTATTTCGTTTTTGAGTAGTAACTTTTTGCTGTTGTTTTGTTTGTTTTAAAATAGGAGAAAATTGAATATGTTTAAATGCTCCATGATTCCCGCCTCCTGGTATTCATGGCTTTGTGTAGTTCTCTTTCCACCTCACAATGCCTGAACTTTCACATTCAATAGGACAGATCTATGTAAACAATAGGATAATATGGAAATGGTGGTGTGTGATTGTGATTCCTGAAGCTAAGTCATAATAGGCATTGTAATTTCTTTCTTTCTTTCTTTCTTTCTTTTTTTGAGATGGAGTTTCACTCTTGTCACCCAGGTTGGAGTGCAATGGCACGATCTCGGCTCACTGCAGCCTCCGCCTCCTGGGTTCAACCAATTCTCCCATCTCGGCCTCCCAAAGTGCTGGGATTACAGGTGTGAGCCACGGTGCCCAGCCAAGACATTGTAATTTCTTCCTTGTTCTCTTGGATTGCTAGCTCTGGAGGCAGCCAGTGTCATATTGTGAAGACATTCAAGTAGTCCTTTGAAGAGGTCCATATGGCAAGAAACAGGCTTCCTGCCAATAGCCCTCTAAGTGAGGCATCCTAGAAGTGGATTTTCTATCCCTAATCAAGCTTTCAGATAATTGTCAGCCTTAGCAGACATCTTGACTGCAACCTAACCTCATGAGAAACTCTGAGCCAAAATCACCCAGCTTAGTCACTGTCGGATTTCTGACGCACAGAGACTGTAAGGTAATAAATGTGTGTTGTTTTAAGCTGGCAAGTTGTTATGCCGCAAAACATAACTAATACAGGTTATGGTATTAAAGGAAAGAAGACCGGGCGCGGTGGTTCACGCCTGTAATCCCAGCACTTTGGCAGGCCGAGGCGGGTGAATTACCTGAGGTCGGGAGTTCAAGACCAGCCTGCCCAACATGGTGAAACTCCGTTTCTACTAAATATACAAAAATTAGCCAGGTGCAGTGGCGCACACCTGTAATCCCAGCTACTCTGGAGGCTGAGGCAGATGAATCGCTTGAACCCGGAAGGCGGAAGTTGCGGTGAGCCGTGATAGCGCCACTGTACTCCAGCCTGGGCGACAGAGGGAGACTTTGTCTCAAAAAAAAAAAAAAAAAGGAAAGAAGTTAAAAATATTTTTAAGCCGGGCGCGGGGGCTCAAGCCTGTAATCCCAGCACTTTGGGAGGCCGAGGCGGGCGCATCACAAGGTCAGGAGATCAAGACCCTCCTGGCTAACACAGTGAAACCCCGTCTCTACTAAAAATACAAAAAACTAGCCGGGCGCGGTGGCGGGCGCCTGTAGTCCCAGCTACTCGGAGGCTGAGGCGGGAGAATGACGCGAACCCGGGAGGCGGAGCTTGCAGTGAGCCGAGATCGTGCCACTGCACTCCAGCCTGGGCGACACAGCGAGACTCCGTCTCAAAAAAATATATATTTTTTTTTAAAAAGGAGGAAATCATTGATATGCAATATATCTGGGGACATAGAAGAAGGAAGTGTTCTCTAAGTGAAATGAACAGCCTCAAATGGAAGAAAGAGTGCCTCTTTCACTTCATAGGAGGAAAATAAAAGGATGGCCATATTAGGTCAAGTTGTTTGTCAGTTTGTCAGTAGCAGGGAATGAGGAAGTATGCATCCAATGTTCTGTTTTCTCTGAAAAGAAGAAAGTGGGGTTATCTGTTAATAATGACAGAGGAAGTGGAGGGGTTTAACTTGAAGAGGATAAAGAAATTTTAAGTAGCTGCTGTGGAAAATAGGAAAGACGTGACTAAGGAACCATAAAAGGATTTCTCAATAGCATTCAGATACCAGTTGATGTCAGAGATCATGAATTTTTTATATAACCAATCTGTGAATTTTCTCCAAAATAGAGGTGAACTACAGGAGTTCCTGTTGGCAAATCCTCACAAAGCAGCTTTGAATCACAGTTCAAATTAAGACAAAGTTGCCTGCACTGTGGTCTAATCACAGCTTGACAATTAAAAATGGTAGGTGTGATTGAAGAGAAGCATGGTGCTTTACATCCAAAAGAGATGGAAAACTATATGGCTAAGGAAATTCAAACTAATCCCCCAACCATTGTTGTATAGAGCTATGGCTATGTAGCTAGTTTCTTTTAAAATATCAAGAAATACAATACTGTAGAAAATTATTAGAAATATTTTCTGGGTATTAATGATTCATTATTTCTTGCTCTTTCATCTAAATACCTTTCCTTTCTCTTCTAGTCTCTCCTGTTACTTTAATAGGCAACCATTACAGAGCCTAATGAAACACTCCCAAAAAATAAGCAAAAAATACCTCCCTTCATGCTTAGATTTAATAAATTGCATTCTTCAGAAATGGCCCATCAAATATGTTTACCCATTGAATGCAACATATACATAAATTTAATCTAACAAATAACTTAAGAAATAATTTCTATGATCCAACATATGAACTTTTCTTTCTAAAATAGATATCCATGATTCAAATTCAAATGTCAGAGCAGGAGTATATAAACCACCTTCAATCAGGCTTGTTGTAGTTTGTCTCTTTAAATACTACTTTTTAAATTCCACAATAAACCAGGCTTAGAAAGACTTACACATTCCCACCATGCATTAGCAGAATAAGAAATAATACCTTAAATGTGAATGCTGTCCCCTTGTTAATCATATTCATTAAAGAATAAAATATTTTATACAAATAAAAATTTTAGGCCCCAAAGTATGGAATGCAGTATTTTTCAGCCATGACTTTTTAAAGAGGTATATTTCTAAAAATACCTTGGGCTTTATTTCAGTAAACAATAACACACAATAATACAAACAGATACACTGCCAAGTCATTATTCCCATCCTTATTAAGGCAAATAGCACCACTAACCTGAAGCACTATAAATAATGAGAGTGTTAAACTGATTTCAATGAATAATTCATGAAACCCAATTCTTCCAGTTTCCTTGGCAGTACTCTTACAGCCAGATGAAACAATGCAGAATGATTACAAAGATGTATCATCTGTATTATTGGGGTATATGCCTTATCTATTAAACTAGCTCATTTATTTAAAAAATAATAATCATCTCACAGCTACTTTGTATTCTAAATGTTTGCTTTTATAAGATAATGTGATGCAAATGTACCTTACTGGAGTCTGAAAATGAGATAATGTCCAAACGATGTCTGCTTCACACTCAGGACCTGATTTAGGAGCGAACTGAACCTCCAAGGGTAAGATGGAACACCCTGTGACTCTCAGAGACACTGTGTTGCATTCCTGATCCAGCACTTCACCAAGATGAAGGTGTTTAGGGTCATCAAAAAGGATCCTGGGAGTTCAGTGAGCAGAGAGACTGGTTCTAATTCTGGATCTGCCATTGACTTGATTTGACCTCAGCCAAGTAACGGAACTTGTCTAGATTTTCATCCCTAACTCTTTCACATGAGACTACGGACTGGAATAACTATGAGGCTCCTTCTGGACTTCATTATCAGCAGTCTACATCAACACCAAACCAATTTTCTAGCTTCCAGCCATATTCTACTAAATTGCAAGAATCATGAATGCAGAGAGATGTTTTGTTCACCAATGTATCCTCAGCACCTAGCACAGCATTGGAGTATTTCAACATATATTTATTGAGTAAATGAATTAACCTAGTATAATTGAAAAACACACTATCAATCCCAAATGTGTTTCTTCTTTAAAACAATGTTTGACACAGCAAAAGTTTGGAATTGCTAAAGCCCTAAACTGCTGACAAAAACTAAAGATAAGAGAATCATTACATTCAACAACAAATACCTTAGTGTTTGGTTTTCTCACCAAACTATCAGAGCAATATATTTTTCAAAGTTTATGATGGAGCAAGTATTAAAATTTTGTTTTTCTATTGATCCGAGTAGCTAGGTTTAGGTCTAGCATTCTGAATAATCAGCTGGCTATTCGTTTTGATAGTAATCCTATTGCAAAGCAATAAATCCTCTCCCTCTTCCAATACACAGATATGAGCATATGTGCACACTTAAGCCTATATCTCTTCTCAAAACACAGACTTAAAAACTATACACTCGGCCGGGCGCGGTGGCTCAAGCCTGTAATCCCAGCACTTTGGGAGGCCGAGACGGGCGGATCACGAGGTCAGGAGATCGAGACCATACTGGCTAACATGGTGAAACCCCGTCTCTACTAAAAAATACAAAAAAAAAAAAAAAAAAAACTAGCCGGGAAAAAAAAAACTAGCCGGGTGAGGTGGCGGGCACCTGTAGTCCCAGCTACTCGGGAGGCTGAGGCAGGAGAATGGCGAAAACCCGGGAGGCGGAGCTTGCAGTGAGCTGAGATCCCGCCACTGCACTCCAGCCTGGGCGACAGAGTGAGACTCCGTCTCAAAAAAAAAAAAAAAAAAAAAAAAAAAAAAAACTATACACTCGAAGAAAATGTTTAAATCATGGAATATTCTACATGAGACTATTCTATAGCTTCTGCCAACTTTATACCTGCCACCAGTCTATCTTGTGATTTATTCCCATTCTCTGATTGAACCTCTGCCCTATGGAATTTTAGCATTTTCTCCAATAATTGAAGATTAACACTCTGTTACTACCCTCAGAAATTCTTCCTGATCTAGACAAGCAGTGATAGTGAGGGAGAAGCATTTTAAGTTTTGGTTTCCCAGATATCTGAAATTTATTCAAGTAGATTCTTATAACCACACAAAAATAAGAAAAAAAGATATTTTATGTCTAAGAAATGCCTCTGTGATAGATGATTTCTACCATATTGTGCTTTGTATAATAATGGTACAATATGAAAGATTATAATGTAAATGATAAAGTATAGCAGATAAGCCCAGAGCCATTTAATAAAGTAACAGTGGTGACCCTTATAAAAGACACCCAATATTTATTCTACCATTGTTCCATTGAATAATAAAAACATGGTTTCAGAATTTTATCTAAGCTTAAGTTTGCTAATAATTGGTTCAAGAATGAGTAGAAACATATCTCATTTAATTGTGCTTCACTTTAGTGTGCTTCTCAGATGGTGCATTTTTTATAAATTGAAGGTTTGTGGCAACCCTTACATGAACAAGTCTATTGGCACCATTTTTCCAACAGCATATGTTTACTTCTTGTTTCTGTGTCACATTTGGTAATTCCCACAATATTTCAAACTTTGTCATTACTATTATATCGTTACAGTGATCTGTGATCAGTGATCTTTGATGTTACTATTATAATGTTTTGGGGGCACCAAGAACCACTCCAATATAAGATAGCAATTTTAATATAAATATATAATGTGTGTTTTGAGGGCTCTGTCTCTCTCCCTCTCCATGGGCCTCCCTATTCCCTGAGACACAACACTATTGAAATTAGAACAGTTAACAACACTATAATAGCCTGTAAGTGTTAAAGTGAAAGACAGAGTTGCATGTCTCTCACTTTAAATCAAAAGCTAGAAAAGATTTAGCTTAGTGGGGAAGTTGAAAGCAAAACAGACAGAAGGCCAGACCTCTGGCACCAGTTAGCCAAGATGTCAATGCAAAGAAAAAATTCTTGAAGGAAATTAGAAGTATTATTCCAGTGAACACATAAATAATAGCAAAGCAAAACAGCCTCATTATTGATAATAAAGTTTGAGTGGTCTGCATAGAAGATCAAACCAGCCACAAGATTTCCTTACACCAAAGCCTAATCCAGAGCAAGGCCCTAATAATTCTCTTTAATTCTATCAAGGCTGAGAGATGTGAGGAAGTTGCAGAAGAAAAGTTAGAAACTAGCAGAGGTGAGTTCATGGGGTTTAAGGAAACAAGCCATCTCCATAACATAAAAGTGAAAGGTGAAACAGCAAGTGCTAATGTAGAAGCTACAACAAGTTATCTAAAAAAAATCTAGCTAAGATCATTGATGAAAGTGGCCACACTAACCAACAGATTTTCAATGTAGACAAAACAGTCTTCTATTGGAAGAAGATGCCAGCTAGACTGTAATAGCTAAAGAGGAAAAGTCAATGCCTAGCTTCAAAGCACAGGTTGACTTTCTTGTTAGGGAATAATGCAGCTGGTGACTTTCAGTTGAAGTTAATGCTTTTTTACCAATCCAACAATGCCAGGGCCCTTAAGAATTGTGCTAAATCTACTCTGCTTATGCTCCAGAGATGGAAGAACAAAGCCTGGATAATGCACATCTGTTGATAACATGGTGTACTGAATATTTTTTTTTTTTTTTTTTTTTTTTTGAGACAGAGTCTCACTCTGTCTGTCACCCAGGCTGGAGTGCAGTGGCACAATATCGGCTCACTGCAAGCTCTGCTTCCCAGGTTCATGCCATTCTCCTGCCTCAGCCTCCTATGTAGCTGGGACTACAGGCACCCACCACCACTCCTGGCTAATTTTTTGTATTTTTAGTAGAGACGGGGTTTCAACGTGTTAGCCAGGATGGTCTCAATCTCCTGACCTCGTGATCCGCCCACCTCAGCCTCCCAAAGTGCTGGGATCACAGGAGTGAGCCACCGTGCCTGGCTGGTTTACTGAATATCCTAAGCCCACTGTGGAAACCCACTTCTCAGAAAAAAATTTTTTTCAAAATATTACTGCTCGTTGACTATTCACCTGGTCATCCAAGAGCTCTGATGGAGATGTACAAGGGGATTAATGTTATTTTCATGCCTGCTATTACAACATCCATTCTGTAGCACATGAATCAAGAAGTCATTTCTACTTTCAAGTATTATCATTTACGAAATATATTTTGTAAGGCTATTACTGCCATAAATAGTGACTGCTGTCATGGATCTGGGCAAAGTGCATTGAAAATATTCTGGGGAAAAAAATCACCATTCTAAATGACATTAATAACACTTGTGATTCATGGGAGGAGACTGAAATATCAGCGTTGAAATAGTTTAGATATCTGTCCACTTCTAATCTCATGTTGAAATGTGATCCCCAATGTTGGAGGTGGGGCCTGGTGGGAGGTGTTTGGGCCAGGAAGGTGGATCCTTCATGAATGGCTTAGTGACCTCCCCATGGTAATAAGTGTAGTCTTTCTCTATTAGTTCACATGAAAGCTGGTTGTTTAAAGAGCCTGGCATCCCCCTCTTGCTCCCTCTCTTGCTATGTAACACACCAGTTCCCCCTTCACCTTTTGCCATGATTGTAAAATTTCTGAGGCCTCACAGAAGCCAATCCTGGCGCCATGCTTCTTTTACAACCTGCAGAGCTGTGAGCCAAATACATCTCTTTATAAATTACCCAGCATCCAGCATTTCTTTGTAGCAATGCAAAATGGACTAATATAAACGTTAACAAGAATTTGGAAGAAGTTGATTCCAGCCCTCTTGGATGACTTCGAAACCTTCAAAACTTCAGTGCAAGAAGTAAGTGCAGATGTGATGGAAATAGCAAGAGAACTAGAATTAGAAATGCAGCCTGAAGGCCAGGGGCAGTGCCTCACATCTGTAATCCCAACATTTTGGGAGGCCGAGGTGGGCGGATCACCTGAGGTCAGGAGTTCGAGACCAGCCTCAACATGAAGAAACCCCATCTCTACTAAAATTACAAAAATTAGAAGGGTGTGTTGGTACATGCCTGTAATCCCAGCTACTCGGGAGGCTGAGGCAGGAGAATTGCTTCAACCTGCGAGGTGGAGGTTGCGGTGAGCCGAGATCGTGCCATTGCACTCCAGCGTGGGCAACAAGAGTAAAACTCTATCTCAAAAAAAAAAAGAAATGGAGCCTGAAAATGGGACTGAATTGCTGCAATCTCATGATAAGATTTGAACAGATGAGGAGTTGCTTCTTAAGGATGAGCAAAGAAAGTGGTTTCTTGAGCTGAAATCTACTGCTAGTGAAGATGCTGTGAACACTGTTGAAATGACAGAAAAGGATTTGGAATATTACATATAGATAGTTGACAAAGCAGCAGCAGGGTTTGAGAGGGTTGACTCCAATTTTAAAAGAAGTTCTGCTGTGGGTAAAATGCTAGCAAATAGCTTTGCACAATGCAGAGAAATCTTTCATGAAAGGAAGAGTCAATCAATGAGGCAAACTTATTATTGTCATATTGCTGCAGTCACCCCAACCTTTAGCAACCACCACTCTGATCGTTCAGCAATCATCAACATCAACGCAAGAGCCTCCACCAGCAAAAGGATTATGACTCACTGAAGTTCAGATGATCATTGGCATTTTTTAGCAATAAAATATTTTTAAATTATGGTATGGATGTTGTTTTTTAGACATAATGCTATTGTATACTTAGTAGACTGCAGTATAGGGTAAACATAACTTTTTATGCACTGGGAAGCCAAAAAATTCACGTAACTCACTTTATTTCAATATTCACTTTATTGTGGTGGTTTGGGACTAAACCCGCAAATCTCTGAGATATGCTTGTAGTGGCATAATTATTATCAATTAGACATGAAAAGAGAAATGCTAGAAGCCTCTAGAAATATTATTCTTTGTTTATAAAACAGATTGAGAATAAAACCTGGTGTCTTCTACAGCTGGACAGCTGCACATGAACAAGAAAACATGTAGCTCAGTTGCAGCCACTTAAAAATCACAAAGGGAATCAGCCTTAGTTTGAAGCCTGACATTGCAGATGGCATAATAGAAAACAGAAAGAAGCTAGGTCCATGATGCCATTAATGAGCTCCTAAAGCATTTAAACTTGTAGCCTACCTTACTTCTAGATGCTCTGTTGTTTGAGAAAACAAATGTTTTTGTTTAAATTAGTTTAAGTTAGGACTTCTGTTACTTGCAGGCTGAAGAATTCTATATGATACATATAGTGATCTATTTGTGGGAATTTTAAAAAAGCATATAATTAATGTGATTTAAGATTTTTTTAAAACAGGCCGGGCATGGTGGCTCACACCTGTAATCCCAGCACTTTGGGAGGCCAAGGTGGGTGGATCACCTGAGGTCAGGAGTTTGAGACCAGCCTGGCCAACATGGTGAAACCCTGTCTCCACTAAAAATACAAAAAAATTAGCTGGGCATGGGGGCAGGTGCCTGTAATCTCAGTTACTTGGAAGGCTGACGTGGGAAAATTGCTTGAACCCAGGAGGCAGAGGTTGCAGTGAGCAGAGATCGTGCCACTGCACTCTAGCCTGGGCAACAAGAGTGAAAGCCTGTCTCAAATAATAATAATAATAATAATAATAATAATAATTTAAAAATTAATAGCAAACCTGTGAAGATTTCTGCCATACATAATGTATAATTATACACAATAGCCTTCTCTGAGCACATGGTCTACTAAGCAAATATTTCCTATTTGATTTATCAAGGTTTCTTATCTGTTCACAAGCAACTTTTTTAAAAAGTTAAACGTAAAAGACATACTAGGAATAAAACTTTATGTGTCAGTCTGTCACTGTGGAAAGACCTTTATGGAAGTAAAAGATGGAAAAGGCCTATTTGATTTGTACCTTTTGCAAGACATGATAGTTCGTTACCACATACTTTCTTGTTAAAATTATACAATGGGTCTCAATCCTGAGGCATTAGTGGATAAGCTGACTTCTAGCTGGGATTGAAATGAGATTTCCCCCCACCCTGAGGAATAGTACTACAAATAGGATCAAGTGAACTACTGAGGGATTTCATCCTACCCTACAAGACTCCTAGTCTGTTCTAGCATGATAATTTCTAAATACACAAGAAAAATTAAATTCAATGTAAAAGTTACTTCATGCCCTCAGCTTCCCTACAACCAGGAACTGACATAGTTCCATGTGGAAGTAAACTTTCTTAAAGATCATTCTGCTAGGTTATAAATTTTAACTGACCTGCCAACTTTCTAAGGGCCACAAAAACTATCTCAATAATCTAACTTGTCCTCACACCCTAACCATACATCAGTCACATTAATGTAGTTGGGCTTTACAGTGTCTTATGTTTACTCTTCGATGTTTTTATTTTTGATGGCTCCTTTTTTTCAGATGAACTTCCTCTCCTCTCATCTCTCCCACATTCCTCTCCTCTTCTTCCTCTTCTCTGCTCTTCTCCCACCTTTTCTCTCTCCTTCCTCTTTCCTTTCCAATTCCTACTCATCATTTCAGTCTAATTCATATCTTATGACATGCTGAAAACCTTTCCTGAGCACTTCTCTCCTCTAAATTCCTATGAAGGAAAGTCTGTACTACACAATCCCAACATGTCTTGATTTAATAAGGCAAAATGGTATAACAAAGAGCTTAGTCTTTAAGATGAAAGAAGTGTTCAAAGTCCAGCTCTGATACTCTTTTTAACATTGTGACTTGTATCAGACCCTCAATAAAGAGTACAATTATTACCAATAACAATAGGAATAAATGATTATTAAATCGTGATTCTGCTATGTAGTACCTTTATGATCTTGAGAAAGACATTTAGCCTACCAGAACCTCAGTTTCCCTATGTTTTAAATGAATAACATCTGTCCTACTGACCTCATAAAATTGTGAGAATTGAAGTAAGATTATGAGAGTAATAGCGTTTGTAATGATTATACAAATATCTACATGATAGATTCTGTGAAATAAAAATAAATCCTAAGCACCCCAAACCAATGGAATGAACCCTTCTTGGCCAAGGAGACTCCAGAAAAACTTGAAAAACTAAATTTTTGAGCCACAACAAAATGGGAGGTTGGGCACACCTCAGTATACTCTCTTCCTTGCTAATCATTCTCTGACTTTTTTTTCTTTTACTAAGAGTTAAACAGAAACCAGCCCCATAAAACAAAGAACAAAAGACACACTCCTCCACTGACTTCAGTCAACTGCCTGACACTGCAATCAGACTCTCCTCCATTTCTGTGGTTTCAACATGGCAGCTGACGAGTTTCACAAAGCATCCTTCCTGATAAATGACCACCAATCACGAATGGTTCTGATTAGTTTACTAAGGCTGCACACTGAGCACCGTTGTGTGCTGTTTCAGTTTTTCAGGTACAGAGCCTAATTTTACTGCATTTTTTCTTGTTGTCTTTTTTTTTTTCTTTTCCAGAGACAAGTTCTAGCTCTGTCACCCAGGCTGAAGTACAGTGGCACAATCGTCAACTCCTAGGCTCAAGCAATCCTCTTTGCCTCAGGCTCCTACAAGCACAAGTCACCATGCTTGGCTAATTTTTTCTTCATTTATTTGTAGAGAAACTCAGTGAGATACGAGAAAATATAGACAGATAATGTAACAAAATCAGAAAGACAATTTATGATTTGAATGAGATAATCAGCAAAGAGATAGCTATAAAGAAGAACCAAACAGAAATCTGAGAGCTGAAGAATTCAAGAAATTGAATAAAAAATGTAACTGAAAGCTCCAACAATTGATTAGACCAAGCAGAAGAAAGAATTTCTGAACTTGAAGACATATATTTTAAAATAACATAGACAAACAAAAAAAAGAAGAAATAATTTTTTAAAATTAAGAAAGCCCACAAGATTTATAGGGCACCATTAAGCAAACAAATATTCAATCATTCATGTTTCAGAAGAAAAGAGGAGAAAGGTATAGAAAACATATTCAATAAAATAATATCTAAAGCCTTCCCAAATCTTGGAAAAGAAATTGATATCCAGGTTCAGGAAGTTCAAAAAACCTCAAGTCAATTCAAACCAAACAGGTCCTCTCCAAGACACATTATATCAAATTGTCAAAAGTCAAAGACAAAGAAACAATTCTAAAAACAGCAAGCAAAACGCATTAAATCAAATATAACGGCAATCTCCAATAGATTAACAGTGAATTTCTCAGCAGAAACTTTTCAGACCAGGACAGAGTGGGATGATATATTAAAAGTACTGAAAGAAAAAAACGGTCAGCCCAGAATATTATAGCCATCAAAACTATTCTTCAGAAATGAAGGAGAAAAAAATCATCCACAGGCAAGCAAAAACTAAGGTAATTCATCACCAATAAACCATCCTCAAAATAAACAAAAAGAGAGAAAGTAAGGAACAAATGATACACAAAACAACTAGAAAACAATCAATAAAGTGAGTAAGTCCAATAAAGGAGTAAGTCTTCCCCTATCAATAATAAACTTGAATGTAACCAGATTAAATTCCCCATTTAAAAAATATAGACTGGCTGGATATATTTTTTCAAAACCAAGACCCAACTGTATGCTGCACAAAGAAACTCGCCTCGCCTATAAAGACATACAGACTGAAAGCGAAGGGATGAAAAAAGATATTCCATGCAAATAAAAACCAAAAGTGAGCCAGAGTAGCTCTACTAATATAAAACAAAACCACAAAAGATACTGAATAGCCAAGGCAATCCTGAGCAAAAGGAACAAAGCTGGAGGAATCATACTACCAGCTTCAAAATATGCTCTAAAGCTGTAGTAACCAAAAAATCATGGTACTGGCATAAAAGCGGATACAGATATGAATGGAACAGAACAGAGAATCTAGAAATTAATCCACATATCTACAGCCAACTGTTTTTTGACAAAGGTGCCAAGAACACTCACTGGGGAAACGACAGTCTCTTTAATAAATGGTGCTGGGGAAACTGGATATCCATATGCAAAAGAATGAAATTACACCCTGCCTCTCACCCTATACAAAAATCAACTCAAAATGAATCAAAAACCTTAATATAAGACCTAAACTGTAAAACTATTAGAGTAAAACATATGGGAAACATTTTAGGATATTGGTCTGAGAAAGATTTTGTAAATAAGACCTCAAAGCACAGGTTTAGAAAAAAGCAAAAATAAACAAATGGGATTATACCAAACTAAAAAGCTACTGCATAGCAAAAGAAACAATCAACACGGTGGAAAGACAACCCAGAAAATGGAAGAAAATATTTACCAACTACTCATCTGACAGGGGATATTGTAAAATCCAGAATATACAAGGTACTTGATGCAATTTGGATATTTGTCCCTGACCAAATCTTATGTTGAAATGTAATCCACAATGTTGGAGGTGGGGCCTGGTGGGAGGTGACTGGATCACTGGGGCAAGTGTCTCACGAATGATTTAACACCATCTTCCTGATGCTGTCCTCACAATAGTGAATGAATTCACATGATATCTCATTGTTTAAAAGTGTGTGTTAGCCAGGCATGGTGGCTCACGCCTGTAATTCTAGCACTTTGGGAGGTCAAGGTGGGAACATCACTTGAGGTCAGGAGTTCAAGACCAGCCTGGCAAACATGACAAAACCCCGTCTCTACTAAAAATACAAAAATTAGCTGGGCCTGGTGGCACACTCCTGCAGTCTCAGCGACTCGGGAGGCTGAGGCAGGAGAATTGCTTGAATCCAGGAGGCAGAAGTTGCAGTGAGCCAAGATCATGCCACTGCACTCCAGCCTAGGTGACAGAGCGAGACTCCATCTCAACAAAAAGTTTTTAAAAGTGTGTGTCATGCCCCAACCAATTCTCTCTCTCTTGCTCCCGCTTTTACCATGTTATGTGCCTGCTCCCACTTCACCTTCTGCCATGAGTAAAAGCTTCCTGAGGCCTCCCCAGAAGCAAGCAATGTCAGTACCATGCCTATACAGCCTGCAGAATTTTGAGCCAACTAAACCTCTTTTCTTTATAAATTACCCAGTCTCAGGTATTTATAGCAATGCAGCAGCCTAATACAGATCTCAAACATCTCAATAGCAAAACACCAAACAATCCATTTTTTTAAATAGGCAAATGATCTGAATGGACATCTCTCAAAAGAAGATATACAAATGGCCAATAAATATATGACAAAATACCCAACATCACTAATCATCAGGGAAATGCAAATCAAATCCACAATGAGAAATCACCTTACCTCAGTTAAAATGGCTTTTATTTTAGTTTAGTTTAGTTTATTTTTTTCTTGAGACAGAGTCTCACTCTTGTCCAGGCTAGAGTACAATGGTGCAATCTCAGCTCACTGCAACTTCTGCCTCCCGAGTTCAAGTGATTCTCCTGTCTCAGTCTCCCAAGTAGCTGGGATTACAGACATGCGCCACCATGCCCAACTAATTTTGTGTTTTTAGTAGAAATGGGGCTTCACCATGTTGGTCAGGCTGGTCTCGAACTCCTGACCTCATGTGATCCACCTGCCTCAGCCTCCCAAAGTGCTGGGATTACAGGTGTGAGCCACTGAACCCAGCCAAAATGGCTATTATCAAAAAGACAAAAAGTAAGAAATGCCAGTGAGGATGTGGAGAAAAGGGAATTCTTATATACTGTTCATAGGAACAGAAACTAGTAGAACCACTACAGAAAACAGTATGGGAGTTCCTCATATAACTACCAATAGAATTACCGTATAATCCAGTAATCCCACTACTGGACATTTATCCAAATGAAAAGAAATCAGCACATTGAAAAAACATCTGCACCTTCATGTTTATCCCAGCTTTACTCACAATAGCCAATATATGGAGTCAATCTAGGTGTCCAATAAGAGTAGAATGGATAAAGGAAATTTGGTACACAATGGAATACTGTTCAGCCATAAAAAAAGAATAAAATCCTGTTATTTGTGGCAACATGGACGGAACTGGAGGACACTGTGTTAAGTGAAATAAGCCAGGAACAGAAAGTTAAACACCGCATGTTCTCATTCATATATGGAAGCTAAAAATAAGTTGAATTCATAGAAGTAAAAAGTAGAACAGAGGATACTAGAGGCTGGAAACAATAGGGGTAAGGAAGGGATAAAGAAAGATATCTTAAAGAATACAAAATTACAGCCAGAAAGGAGGAATAGGTTCTAGTGTTCTATATCACTGTAGGATGACTATAGTTAATAATAATATATTATATAATTTCCAATAGCTAGAAGAAGGCTATTAAACATTCCCAACTTAAAGAAATGATAAATGTTTGAGATGATGGATATGCTAATTACTTGATCTGATCACTACACATTACATGTAGTGCAATATCCATGTGTACCCCATAAATATACAATTATTATATATTAATTTAAAAGAACAAAATAGGCTGGGGACAGTTCTCATGCCTGTAATCCCAACGCTTTAGGACACCAAGTCAGGTGGATCACTTGGGCCCAGGAGTTTAAGACCAGCCTGGGCAACATAGAAAGATCCATCTTTAAAAAAAAAAAAAAAATTAGCCAATATGGTGGTGCATGCCTATGGTCTCAGATACTCAGGAGGCTGAAGTGGGAGGGTAACTTAAGCCTGAGAGGTCAAGGCTGCACTGAACTATGATCATGCAACTGCACTCCAGCTTGGATGACGAAGTGAGACTCTTGTCTCAAAATAAATTTAAATAAATAAAATCTTTTTAAGTATGCAATTGTTCAAAAACATGAATAAAACCACATAAAAAGTGTGTTTTACAAAAGACTATAATGAAACATACCAAATTGTTAATAGTAGTTTTCATGGCAGGGACTAGAGGGTGATGCAAGTGAGGAACTTAGGACACAAAATTTAAGGAGACAATTGCTCATCTCTTGCAAATGCAAGGTCAGCCTCCTTAAATTTTGTTCCCAAAATAATATCCTGGATACCCAGATAAAGTTGCATTGCTCGGACGACATTGATGGTAATAGCAAACAATAAGGAACGAGCAGTCGCTTCTCTCACCTCCTGCCTTCCGATCTCCCTCTACTGCTCCCAGCAGATCCTAACAGGAAACTAGCCAAGAACAAATAGTTGGCAGAGTCTCAGACCCAGCATTACCAATTATAGAAGGTCAACTTGAAGCTGGAAAACAATGGCTTAATAATTGGCACACCAATCAACTAAAGCTTCCCTAGGAATAATATAACCATTTTTCTTTTAATCAAATAGTATGTAAAAATAAATTCTGACAAAAAGCAGAGTCTCAGCTCCCATCTAGAAGAAGGCATGGAGCAAAGACAGGAGTACTATTGTGGGTTTCAATGCAGTGAAAGGACTTGCCTTGAGTTGGAAATAGAGCCTACCTGAAATTCTTTCTCCTCAATATATGATTTCATGGACCTGGAATAATCAATCTTCTAAAGAAAAAACTCAGTGGTAATATAGATAACATAAGGTTGTGTTTGACAGCATGAATAGTGAAGCCAAAATTTATTTAGCCAAACTAAATAAAAGACATTCTCAAGAAACTCATTAGAAGAGACACAATTCACATTCAAATTACCTAGTTTCAAATCCTTGTTTCACCATAGAAGGGCCTAATGGCTTTAGGCAAGCTACTTCAATTATTTGTGCTTTCGTTTTCTCATCTATAAGGCTAACATAATAATAGTGGCTACATGATTGTGCTACTGTGAAAATTAGTTAATCTACTTCTTTAATCATGCAGTGATTTAATCACTGCATGATTAAAGAAGTGCATGGAACGTGGTAACTGCGTAATAAAACTTGGCCACTATTTCTGGCTATTGAATAAATTTCTTCCTTTAGTTTAAAGAAATCTCATTAGTTCAAAAAAGTATAAATGTGTCTTGAGATAACACTTTAATTTATTATTGGTTATTTATACTACAGTGTAAAGAAAAGAATGAGGGTAGATTTAGAAGAGAATATAAGGAATCAATAGTGAAGATTTAGGAAAACATGAGAGTACTAGGTTTGTAAAAAAATAAATGTTAGAATATACTGTAATGTCCAAGTGTGGTGGTTCACGCCTGTAATCCTAACACTTTGGGAGGCTGAGGCAGACAGATCACTTGAGGACAGGAGTTTGAGACCAGCCTGGCCAACATGGTGACACCCTGTCTCTACTAACAATGTAAAAATTAGCTGGGGGTGCTGGCACATGTCTGTAATCCCAGCTACTTGGGAGGCTGAAGCAGAAGAATCACTTGAACTTGGGAGGTGGAGGCTACAGTGAGCCAAGATTGTGCCACTGAACTCCAGCCTGGGTGACAGACCGAGAAAGAAGAAAGAAGGAAGAAAGGGAGGGAGGGAAGGGAAAGAAGGGAAGGAAGGAAGGAAGGATGGAAGGGAGAGAGAGGAAGGGAAGGAGGGAGGGAGGAAGGAAGGAAGGAAGGAAGGAAGGAAGGAAGGAAGGAAGGAAGGAAGGAAGGAAGGAAGGAAGGAAGGAAGGAAGGAAGGAAGGAAGGAAAGGGAAAAAGAAAAAGAGAAAGAGAGGGAGAGATAAAAGAAAAAGAAAATAAAGAGGAAGGAAGGAAGAGAGAGAAAGAGAAAAAGAGAGAGGGAGAGATGAAAAGAAAAGAAAGAGGGGAAGGAAGGAAGGAAAAGGAAGGGAAGGGAATGAAGGGAAGGGAAGGGAGTGAAGGGAAGGAAGGAAGGAGGAAAGAAAGAAAGAAAGAAAGAATGAAAAATGAAAAGAAAGAAAGAAAAGGAGGAGGAGGAAGAAGGAGGGAGGGAAGGAAGGAAGGAAGGAAGGTTGGGAGGGAGAGAGGAAGGGGGAGAGAGAGAGAGAAAGAGAAAGAAAGAAAGAAAGAAAGAAAGAAAGAAAGAAAGAAAGAAAGAAAGAAAGAAAGAAAGAAAGAAAGAAAGAAAGAGAAAAAAAGAGAGAGAGAGAAAGAAGAAAGAAAAAGAAAGAAAGAGAAGACCTCCCGCAACCTCCCTCGATCGCTCCCCGCCCTACCTCCAATCCGAACGTACCCTACCTCCCTCCCATCCCCCAATGCCCTCCCTCCGCCCGCCCCCTCATCCCCCCCCGCCCCATCCTCCCTCCCCCCTCCAGCCATCCCTCCCTCCGATCTTTCTAGTTCCTTTCTTGCAGGGGGCCGTCTCCTCGTTCCTTCTAAACTTCCTTCCTTCTTCCTTAGGAAGGAAGGGAAGCAGGAATGGAATGTGAACATCCTGTAAGATCCACAATATTTTGCTCATAATTATATTCCTTGCATAGTGTCTAATGCATAAGAAATCTCACTAATTATATGTGGAATGAATTACTTGAATAAATTTAGTAATTAAGGAGTGTTGAAAGTAAACTTAATGTAATTGACATTTCTGCCTATGTTCAATCTAGAAGGAGGCTATACAATACTTGAAGTGAGTTGATTGGTCTAAATATGGAACAGAAGGATGTAATAGTCTTCCTTCTCTTCCATTAAATAAAATAATAGGTGTTTGGGAGGAGTTGAATAGTTACCTAGAGCTATGCAAAGGATACAAAGAGTAAATAAAAGATGTTCTCAAGAAATTCACTAGAAGAGACACAATTCACATGCAAGAAATAATTGACAGTATCATCAGAAAGCAGCATATAGCAAAGAACTATATTGTCTGGATTAAACAGTAAATGTCATAGCAGTTTAGAGATAGAACAGGCAAATGATTGACCTTATAGAGGCTACAAGAATTCAGCTCTCCTGCTCCACACAACACTCCCCAGTAGCAACAGCTCCTAAGGTCCTGGAGTAACATAAATTAAGTCAGAGATAATTTGACTGGCAGATTCTAAGATTTTATTGGTGACATATCCTACTTCATTTATATTACAGAGATCAAAGAGGATCTCACCCTGACATAGAGAGAAGCTTTTATGAAGATCTTCTAAGTCTCCATATTACAATAACTTTATAAGTTTTCATCCATTCCTCCCCTGTCTCAATATACATCTATATCCATTTAACAAGGAAAGAGGAGGAGAGGGAGGAGGAAAAGGCGTTTTGTCAGGAAAGCTTGCTATCTTTGTCCTAAAAAGTTTCTAAGCATATCAATGTTTTATCTTATTCTTTGATCTTTCAAATAGGCCACAATGACACTCCTTCATCCCAGTAGACAAGCTTCAGAAATCTTAAAAGTATATATAGTGAAAGAAATCAAGGGGGACACTGTGGCTCACGCCTGTAATCCTAGCACTTTGGGGGACCGAGGTGGGAACATCACTTGAGGTCAGGAGTTCAAGACCAGCCTGGGCAACACGGTGAAACCTCATCTCTAGTAAAATACAAAAAATGAGCCGGGCAAGGTGGCATGCACCTGTAGTCCCAGCTACTTGGGAGGCTGAGGCAGGATTTTTGCTTGAACTTGGGAGGCAGAGGTTGCAGTGAGCCAAGATCGTGCCACTGCATTTCAGCCTGGGCAACAAAGTGAGACTCCATCTCCAGAAAAAAAAAAGAGAAATCAGTCTTCACCATTCCCACATTAGCCTTGTTTTCTGAAGTAGTTGTAATCGATCCTTAGAAAATGAATCTCCAGAACTCAGCTAACTGGGTTTCAAATAGTAAAATGTTTTCAAGCTATGCTTTGCAACTGTTTAGTGGATCGTGATATTAATTATTTTAATTATGTGATATATTTGTATATAGGTACACATATGTTGAGTCATGACACAAAATGCATTCTTACTATGGGTCACAAGTCAAAATGTTTGAAAAACACTAGTCTAATCTGTTAACAGGGAAGAGATCAACAAAGGAAATTCACCATATTGACACTCAGCCATACAAAGCTCTATTAACATTATTTTCAGCAAAAGAGATGAGAAGATCAGTCATCTGATTTGTCTGACATCCTTATAATTAATGTCAGGACACTGTTAATTATTAATAGGATAGCATGACTTGCTTCCTCTCGTGGAAGGATCTGAAGAAAACTTCACACTTACATTTTGGGTTCACTCTCCTTGACCATTTACAGTGTAATGGCTGTTATTTCCCCACATCTGTAAATAAAGGCATATGCCTCTGAGTGCTGAATAATTCATGTGTCTAGATATATAATATAAGGGTGTAAAAGTTATATGTCTTTATATAGAATACATAAGTGCGAACTGGCATTTTTTTGTTAATATGAGCATTACTGGACCTGTCCGTAATAATTAAGTTTGTTAAGGAGACTTTATCAGATAGAACACATGCAGCATAGCCCATTACCTTGTAGGGTGTGGGAAAGAATGCCCTAAAGAAACAAGCTGCAAGTTATGATAAGCCGCCTGTAAGCACTGGATAAAAGCCTACAACTGGGTGGCCATTAGGACAGCTGACAAGGAAGACAGACCAGTGTATGTGTGAAATGGCTTCTTTGCTCATTCTTATCCTGCTGTTTCTTCCTTATGCACCATAGAAAGGTCAGCCCAACTGGTGCCAAACAGCCTTGAATATTAATCCAGGAGCAGGTGAAGCAAATTGCCTTCATCACCATAAATGCTCATTATTCTATCATTTCTTTTTCTTCCCTCCTTTAGATGATGTGCATTACATGTTATACGTTATATATGCTAAACTAACAAATTTATAACATCGGTTGTTTGCTACACTTTGTGTATAAAGTTATTTAAGTAACATCTTCCTAAGAAAATCATTTTTTTCTCATCTGCACAAACTCTCAATCCTAAAAGAAATAGAAAGGCTAAGAAAAGCATACACAAATTCCCACAGAGCAAAATAAATTCCTTTCACTTTAGTCTAGTTCTTTATCCCCAAATATGGTCATTATACTACTTAGAGCTGACATAAATAGGAGAAATAAATGCATGAAGGAGGGGAGGCTGGGTAGAAGTACTTATTTAGTGCCATTTTTATAGCTCTTAGCAATTCTACAAAAGCACTTAAACACACATTATAACATTTAATCCAGATTACATTGTGATGCAGTAAACAATATTACTTACCCTCATTTTTCAAGTAAAGAATTGAGGTTCAGAAAGGTAAAAACAAAGCCAAGACTCAAACAGAGTCCATCTGTTTCTTCCATATACCACACTGCCCCTCTACTGACCCAAGATGATTGGGACTTCTTCAAACGGGATGAGTTGAAACTCTGAAAACAAATTTAAAAATCCTGGAGGGTGGCATATAATCCCAACCCCTTTTGACCTTGCCTATAATTGTAATTCTATACAAGGCCGCATAGGTATCATAAATATCTGCTCTTGTCACAGCTCTCTGCTACCACTAATTATTATGGCTCACAGCCATCAAAAGCAGTGGCACTAACTGTCCAGAACTGAGCAAATACTCCAACTGTGCCCATCCTCTCATGGCAAAACTAATTTCTCTATTTGAACCTAACAATTAATTAGACATAAATTTCAAAATGCGTGCTCGCTTCGGCAGCACATATACTAAAATTGGAACGATACAGAGAAGATTAGCATGGCCCCTGCGCAAGGATGACACGCAAATTCGTGAAGCGTTCCATATTTTTGCGTAGTCTGCGAAAGTCATTTCAGTATCTGCTAACTAGCACTAAGGAAATAGTGTGAATCTAAGCAAAAATGGGTGGTGCCCAATGACGAAATTGTGGTTTTCAATAAAAAAAAAAAAAAAAAAAAAATTTCAAAATGCAGGGTCAAAATCAGGAAATACTGTCATGTTTATCCTATGTGTAAAATATAACTACAAGGTAACCAATGAACCCAAGTAAGAGTAGTCCTAGGACGTTTGCTCATTTACATGGGTGTGTTTAGTGGGAAAATCTGTGTCAATGTGAAAAAAAAAAATAGCTTCCCCAGCAACTCAATCTTTCCTGATCTCCTATATCTAAGAAAATGATAGAAAAGATTTTAAACTATTAAAAAGGGAAGACTTTGATGAAGTTAGCGTTTATTTAAATGTATGTGTTATATTATACATATATCACTGTATTTTATATATAGATAGAGAGAGAGAGAGCAAATGTGCAAGGTAGTGCCTGCCACAACCACCACAAAAACAGTGACAGTGGTAGAGCTTCAGAGACCCTGTGGTCCAGTCCACTGGGAAATGGGAAATAACTGCTCTTTTTATCTTGTCTTGATGCTCTACTTTTTATCACTGTCTTGTTTTCTTCCCCGTAACATCAGCCTATAAATCTGTCTCAGAACTAAAAGTTTCTAATTGGGACCTCTCATATCCACATAGTATCACAGAAAAAACAACTCTGAATCACCCCCTTCCCTGATTTAATAATAGCTAACATCCCATAAATTGAACATTGTAATAAAAGTATGACAGAGCCTTCTTAGAGCATTGTTCTGCTCTTTAACAAAAAATTTTAAGGGGTTATAAAAAGTTTATGAGAATTTTACTTTACGGTTAAGCTAATTAAGATCATATAAATTTGTTTACAGGGTTTTATTAAGAATTGGGTTTAACATTAATAGTATACTAATGCAAAGGTGAAATTTGGCTTTCTCTTTTGAACAAGATTTTCCTGTAATATTAAAAGATAATGAAAGGTTTTCGTTTGTCCCCCTGGGTAAATGGCAGGAAAAAAGGAAGAAGGCAGAGAAAAGAGACAGATTCAGGTGACCTTATGCTGTCTTTATTGGGTCTTGTTGTTTAGAAAGCTGATTCTCTCCTGTATCAGTGAACGTGGGTTTTGCCATTTAAAAAAAAATTTTTTTTGAGTCACCACTTTGGCTAAATGAATAACTTGTGATCTTATTTTGTGATAGCCAGTGTTTTACACTTTGATATTTGACAAACTTTCCAAAATCTAATTATAAATTATGTCTCCTTCTGACCAAAATTGACCTTTTAGATATTAGGTCCCCTAAAGTCCAAAAATGGCATATTTGGTATAAAAATCATACAGGAAGCATTGTCAAATATGAAATGGTGTTTGGCTTTCTTTAGGCTGTATTTGTACAGTATGTGTTATTGGTATATGTTCCAGAATTATGGCAAACTCCTATAATTCTGACATGACTTAGTATACATTATTAATAATTATAATTGTTATGTAAAATTGTTGTATGCCACAGAAGTAACCAAAATTTCTAGTCAGTTGTGGCTTTAATAGTAGTTATCCTAAGACTTTTGCCATCCACAGACAATTGTTGTCTTGCTTTGATCCTTTTCAAAAGGCAATTTATAATCAGATATAGGACTCTGACGGTACTCATAAATGCAGGTCTCTGATAACTTTAGAAATTATGCTATTGGAATAGAAGAAAAAAACAAACTTCTAGGACTCTCATAAGGAGCTAATGTTTTAAACATGGCTAATTCTTTTGTTTTTAAGAGTCAAGAAACTTTTTTCCTTTTGAGCTTTTGCAATTGAGTAAACTTTTAGCAATTGAGTAAAATGTAACTCCTGTGAGCAAAATTTGAAGCACATTGCTTTCTCTCTACCTGATTTCTCCAGAACTGTGTGTGAGTACTCTCAACTTATGGCAGTACAGTTATTTGGATAAGCGCATTGAGAATCTGTTTTCTTTTATAACAGAACACAATTAGAGAAAGTGGTTATTTTACCAGGACTTGGACTGGAATGGCATGCTTTCAGATTTCAACAGACTGCTTTAAGGAATCAAATTTGACTTATAGAGCCAATAAAAGACCCTCAGGAAAGCTGGCCTCATACCTTGTCTATGCATTCCCTGTAGAGGATTCCTGACCCGTGGTAAGTACAGCATGTAACTTTCTGACAAGCCAGGATCCCCAAGTTATCTTGGGACCTTGAATGGAGGAAAATTCAGGCAAAGTGAAAGAGATAAATCCATGGCTGGACTTCAAGGCTTTGAAAAGCACAATCTGAGATTCCTTATATAACAAAGTTTCAGCAAAGCCAATAGTTAAAAGAGCCTATAATTATTCCCACTGCATTTTATGTAAATAATCAGCCAGAGCACAATTAGACTAAAACTGATTTTGCAAGTAAATTTGACTTACTATGATTTATTTTTAATAAAAATGGGTACTGGAGAGAGAAAACTTATGCTTCAAAAAAAACTATAGTACAACTGTTAGTTGTTCCCGAGTTTTTTTCTGCAATTTGGACTAAATCTTAAATTATTTGTGGGCTACAAGTCCCCAAACTAATGCTTTCAAATCTTTACTTTTAAAACTGGAAACTACACTCCTTATTTTAGAATTCAGTATTTACCTCATGGTATGCTGTTTGCTTAAATGCTGTACTTAAACCATAAATGAGAATACTAACCCCTTTGCCATGCAAGCCTTGGAACACCAGCCCAGCCTGCTGGAGTATACGCAAGACAACTGCAAAGTGGTTCCACTCCTCTTACCTAGGGGTCAACATCTACCCCACTATGCCCTGGTAAGCAGGAAGAAGTTAGAGTGGCCTTCATCCTTTTTCCATCTTAATTAACCCACACCTTAAGATTAAGGCGCTACAAAACCCAAAGGGAGGGATTGAAACTGCCCCTGCAAAATTATAACCGAGACAGTGAAAGAGACCTGACCCAACCAAATCCATCTTGCTCCTGACCTCTAAGCTGTCCTTGTTCATTCCTAGGCATAGACTGAACTAACTTAGGGAGTTTTAAACTATAAACTAAACTACTTAGTTTGTAGTTTATAGTTTAAAACAAAGAGTACAACAGCCCTTTCCCCAAAAGAAGCCCCCTTCTTGCCTGAGGACTAGGCTGCCTTTGTAAGATTAATGAATTAAGTAGATGATTAGAAATTATGGTTTAGGAGTCATGAAGTTGGAGGCTACGAGATTCTGACCCTCCCCAAATTGCTCCTGGGGATAACATCACTATTATAAAACCTAAGATCAGTGCCTGAGATATTTTGCAGGTCCTGCACCTTATGGATCAGCTGGCACCAGCCAGATCAATAAACTGACTCATCAGATCTTGTGGTCCCCACCGAGGAACTGATTCACCACAAGAGGAAAGCTGAGAGTCCTTATGATTTCATCTCTGATCCAACCATTCAGCACACCCGATTCACTGTCCCCCACCCTCCACCCACCTTAAAAACTGATCCTCAAGTGCTCAGGGAGACTGATTTGAGTACTAATAAAACGCCTGAAAAAAAAAAAAATACGTAACATCTCCAAAGGATTTTAAAATTATGTTCGGTAATCCTATGGGTGTGATCTTTTGGAAGAATTGGGTGTTTTTCTACTTTTGCTTTGATTTGTGTTTGGCTGGGTTTGATACTATTGTTTGGTTTTTTTTTTTTTTTGTAATTATAACTCATGTGATAGGATTTAGTAACAAAAACAAATTCGAAAGAATAACATAATGAGACTACATACAACACACATGCATGCCTGCATGTGCACATATTATATAATCAAAATCCAGATTCAAAAGAGTCAGGACTGGTGGGGGACGGTGGCTCATGCCTGTAAATCCCAGCACTTTGGAAAGCTGAGGTGGGCAGATCACTTGAGACCAGGAGTTTGAGACCAGCCTGACCAACATGGTGAAACCTCGTCTCTATTAAAAATACAAAATTAGCCAGGCATGGTGGCGAAAGCCTATAATCCCAGCTACTTGGGAGGCTGAGGCAGGAGAATCGCTTGAACCTGGGAAGCGGAGGTTTCAGTAAGCCAAGATCATGCCATTGCACTCCAGCCTAGGCAACAAGAGCGAAACGCCTTCTCAAAAGAAAAAAGAAAAAAATAAAGAATCAGGATCTAAAAGAAAAGATATCAAAGAAGCATCAGAGTGGGATATTAATTGTCACTGCAATTCATATACACTTTATCTTTTTTTTACCATATTGATTTTTTATCATATTAGTGATTATTTATCTTATAATACCATTTAATCTTCAAGAGATAAAAGTACTCATATTTGAAAACAGTTTTAATTATGCATTCCAAACAAACCTTCTATTTTAATCATTCAAAATGTAAAGTGAATATTTATTCTAATGCATAACGTTGAAATTGTATATATTGGGTTTCACATTGGCTTCATTCAAAACTAACATGGGTCATTTTTAAATTCTATAATTATGGCCAAGTGATGTTTTGCAAATAAGGTTGACTGTGTTTCCATCAATATTCATTGTTAAAAAGCCAGAAACACCACATAACTGTCTTAATCTACAACCTCATATTTCTCATCTCAGGTGGCCCAGTAATGCATTTCAGATGCAAGAAGGACTTCAACAAATGTAGTGTCTGGTTCATATTGATAGTATTCCTCATAAAAAAAATTTAAAATGACAACCTAAGTTGGTGTGAAAAGGCACAACCTAATGGTCTGAGATACTGTTCTTTCTTTCTGACCTCAATCCATCATCCAATAACATAATGTTACCATAAGTGAACCAAGACTGAGATTTATGCATATTGAAAATTGCTTAGCAGTTCTAGAAAAGCACATGCTATAATAACGTGCATTAAAACTTTTCTTATTTGGAAAGCTCAATTTACAGTTACTCTCACCAGGCTTAGGTAAAGTAAAATCTATCTATCCATACCTTATTAACTGAAAGTCTCAAAAACAACCACTCATTTCTCTTCCTGGATTTTTCCAGGATTTTTGCAGGAAGGGAAATGAGAGACAATAAATGCAAAATTAGTTATCAATCTCTCCTTTGGGGAAGGTCCTCAGTGGTCCAGAAGAGTCTGGTTTTTATGCTTTAACTTATGCTCACCCAGTGGCTTACAGGAAAGTGAAAAGGGAGGCAGTAAATCAGAATGCGAGGAAGACTCTCAAGAGAAGAATGGAACATTCTTAATTCCTCAAAGGTTTCCTACTTCTGGTCAACGTCAGATCATACAAAGTTATTTTACATTAGAAAGGGAGGAGAGCTAGTGCTGGAGAAAAAAAATAAAAGAAGAAAAGGAGGAAAACAACTCCAAAGGAGAATATCTGTACTCCTCCAATTGCCCAATTGTCCAACTCCACTTAAGCTTGTGGCAAAGGCAAAGTCCACTGGGCCAGCGATGAAGCAACAGCCCTACTGCAGTCCTGACTTGTGCCCGCCCTTGCCTCAGTGGCCACAACTATGTGCCTCCCATTCACCTGGACCTGGGCTGACATGTTTTATTAGGTAACAGCTCGGTTATTCAAATGAGAAAAATCTGGCATTGATGCCTAAATCACAGACACCAGTTAAATGACAGACATCTTTTCTCTCTGCCCTGTAGGTGTGGCATACACCACAATAATTTCATGAGAGCCTTTCAACTTTTTTTTTTTTTCAGTAAGACATAATCATAAATGTAACAAACAGTTCTAATCAAATAGATTAGGCTCCTAAACTTTTAATTCAAATAAGAAATTCAACAGGTGTTTTTCCTCTCTGCATGTTATAGGTAAGGAACTACCAATAATTCCCTTCTCACTTAATGTCTGTCAAACTTTTCAACTTCCAAGTATTTTTATCTTCAGAAAAAAAGAATGTTGATTTAAATATTATTTTCAGAACAAAAAATTATTATGTAAGATGAGCAAAAGATTGCAGATTTTTTAGAGGTTACAGGTTACTTTCCCAGAACATGGCAACGATGCGTAAAATATAGGCATCTTACAAGATTCCTTTGCTAAAAATAAACTTTCCAAGAGTGGTTTTATGACAAAAATAAAATCGTGCCCATGTTTCTACAGATATAGAGGAAGAGGGAATATTTTCTCTTTCTTATCATGCTGAGATTTTCAACAGCAGTTAGAAGTCCCTACAGTTTTACTGCTAGTACCTGAATTTCATAAATTAGCATCAAGAGAAAAATAAAAGCTAGGCTGAAAAGCTCAAAACTTACAAAACAGAAAAGGGAAAAGGCCAAATAAGATTATTAATACATGAAAATTGGGAAAATCAGGGCATGAAATGTTTTCCAACCTCATCTGACAACTCAGTAACCTTACAGTTAGAAAAGTAATTATAATTGCTCATATAAAGGGTGCAGGATTACATGGGGGAATCATGATATCTGCATGGTTATTTTATGTTCCAGAAGTCTAATTCAGCCAAAAAATGTAAAGTTAACACATTAATTCTAGACATTTCTCTCATTTAAAAAGTTGGTAAAACTATATATGCACTCATGTGAAATATAAATGAATTTTTAATTCCTTAAAGGAATTCAGCATTATATAAAAGGAATTTGAGAACTAGTATGCAATTCTGAGGATCAAGGCCCTTTCTAGAAGCATAAAATATTCAATTAACTATCCTGTAGAATTTTTACTTGTGACATTGAAATGCTAAGCAGAGCATTAACGTCTATTATTCTTTATGAAGTAGTATTTTCCAGGACTGTACACACTGTCAGTTCTATAACTGCACTTTAGGGTGCAATTTAAGGTTTTGGTTTCATTCTCAACTCATGTTAAAAGGTAATGTTTAATTCCAATTAAGCTACTTTTCATATAATAACCAATAAAGCATAATTTCAAACCAAGAAATTATTATATTTTCTTAATTTAAAAGGATGATTATTTTTAATATATCAGGACAACATCTTACATGATTTCAAAATCAATAGGATGTTCCAAATTCCCAATGCTATGCTATAATACATTTTTTTCAAGATGTGCTTTTTGGCTCATTTCTTTCCTTTACACACTCAAAAAAACAAGTCCTCCACGCTACTTCCAGGGAAGAAGGCAGCTCTGCACAATTGTGCTATCGACACAGAATGGAGGAAGCCTGAAATAGAATGTTGACCACCACTAAGGAATTCAATGAAAAGAAGTAACCTGGGCTATAAAGTCAAAAGGAGGTAATCTGAATCAAATCAAATCTAAGGTAAATCTAAATCAAAAGAAGGTAATATTAGCACCATTAATTTACAAACTCTATGATTTGGGGCAAGTTTACTTAACTTTTTTAAGCCTCAGTTTCCTTGTTTATAAAATAAAAATAATGATAATACCTATTTCATAGGGATGCTATGAGAATTATGAGTTAATACACATATAACATTGAACTCAGTGCCTGGTACCTAGAGAGTGATCATTAGATGTTTGCTTTTTCTTACATTAAAATTCTGATCAGTCATTTGGGCATTTCTATGTTCAGTGTAACTCCAGGATAATAAACAGGTTCGAACATATCTATAGCTCCAATCAATTGGCAGCAGCTGCCTAGAGCAATCAATTAAGAATAACCAATGAAGTATCATTGGAAACCAAGAAAATATTATATTTGCACAATAAAAGTGGAGACGTATTTTTTAATATATCAGAACAACTTCTTACAAAATTTCAAAATCAGTAAGATTTTCCAAATTTGGATCTGAGCTCAGGGGAAAAGAGTTATTAATTACTATTCCTTACTGTGGGCACGAAATAGTGTAATAACATGTTTTCCATCCCTGGTATAGGTACGTATTTGTTGTCATGTTAGGTAATATTTTCTGTGTAAAGAAATTGTTTGTTTTCCACTTAGTTTAGCCTTTGTGTGAACAGGAAAATCCACTCATAGACGTGAAAGGGCAACTGTGTGAGCAAAGCTACAGAAAGTTAATAAATCAGTTTTGATCCAGGATACCCTAATTTAAACTGCCAATGCAATACTGCCAAGAAGGTTCAACTGACTGATGGATCATCACAATAAATGTTTACATTTTAAAATAAATACATTATGTAGAAACATTAGATCTAATATTTTTGCATATTGAAAAACATGTAGATTCCTTTTTGCAGTATATGAGGAATGCTGGAGATCACATGCATTAAGGTATAATAAAAAAAAAAAGACAGTGTTTGAAAAGTAGTGATTTTTTTAAAGAAATGAAACATTCAAAAGAGATCAGTCACAAGCTCTACATCCTACCACATTGCTGTCAACTTCCCTAGTTTAAAAATAGGTATGACTTTAGAAAAAGCAAGCAATGCAGAAGAGAATATAATTTTTTAAATAATTTTAAAACAGCTCATCTGCTAAATTCATATTACATAAATTTAGTAGATTTATAAAAGATGTTTTTCAACAATTCAAACTGAGTCTTATTCAATATTTAGCCTCTGCTACAGAGAATGTATCGAAGTTTGGATTTGCTACCTCTAAAGTAGCATAGTTAATTACAGCATCCACTAAGGACATGAAAAATTAAGTCATGTTTCCCAAAATGTTAACATAGCCAAGATGTTTAATTTACAAACTTATTCCTAATTCTGTTGCCACATGTAATGTAATTACAGGGCTTTTATTGCAACACAATGCTACTGCCCATAGTTTGGCTAATACGCATTTTCTATTTAATTATCTTTATGCTATAACACATCTTCCTTGATAGATAAGCAGAATATTCCACCATTACCTATAAATTTATATTTCCTTCAGGAATGGCCCTATGAAGAATTTAGTGTAAAACAAGTGCTCTAATGCAACTTGTATGCAATGCATTTCACTAGATTAGTATTTTAAAGAAAAAAGAAACCTTCGTATTTCAGTATTAGAATAGGGTGTATCTAGGCTGGGTGTGGTGGCTCACGCCTGTAATCCCAGCACTTTGGGAGACTGAGGCCGGCAGATCACCTGAGGTCAGGAGTTCGAGACCAGACTGGTCAACAAGGTGAAACCCCACCTCTACTGAAAAATACAAAAATTAGCCGGGCGTGGTGGTGGGGGCCTGTAATCACAGTTACTCAGGAGGCTGAGGCATGAGAATCGTTTGAATCCAGGAGATGGAGGTGGCAGTGAGCCAAGGTCCTGCCACTGCACTCCAGCCTGGGCAACAAAGTAAGACTCTGTCTCAAAAAAAAATAATAAGGTGTCTCTAAAAATCATAGAATGTTAAAGACTGAAGACTGCTTAAAACAGTAGCTACCAAGGTTTTAACCAGTAAGGACCTCTTTTTAATTTTTATCTAAAATGACTTATGCTTTCCTATATTGAGTGGAGAAAAAAAAACTCATGCACTGTTGGTGGGAATGGGAATGTAAATTAGTACATCCATTGTGAAAAACATTATGGAGATTTCTCAAAAATCTAAAAATAGAACCACCATACAACCCAGCAATCCCACTAGTGAGTATTTATCCAAAGAAAAGGAAATCAGTTTATTGAAGAGATACCTGCACCCCTATGTTTATTGCAGCTCTAATCACAATAACCAAGATATGGAATCAACCCAAATGTCCAACAGATGAATGGATAAAGAAAACTGTGATATGTATACACAATGGCATACTATTCAGTCATTAATGAAAAAGAGGGAACTCTTGTCATTTGCAACAACATAGATGAGCCTAGAGAACATTATGTTACATGAAATAAGTCAGACACGGAAAGATAAATACAACAAGTTCTCACTCATATGTGGGAGCTAAAAAGAAAAAAAAGGAGCTCACAGAAGTAAAGAGTAGAATAGAGACTTTTAGGGTTTAAGTAGGAGAGTGGGGAGAGGAGGATAGGGTGAGGCTGGTTAATGATACAAAATTACAGCTAGATAGGCCAGGTGTGGTGGCTCAGGCCTGTAATCCCAGCACTTTGGGAGGCCAAGGCGGGTGAACCACTTGAGGTCAGGAGCTCAACACCAGCCTGGCCAACATGGTAAAACCCGACTGTACTAAAAAAAAAAATACAAAATTAGTCGGGCATGGTGGCATGCAACTGTAGTCCCAGCTACTCGGCAGGCTGAGGCAGGAAGATTGCTTGAACCCAGGGAAGCAGAGGCTGTGGCGAGCCAAGATGGCGCCACTGCACTCCAGCCTGGGCAACAGAGCAAGACTCCGTCTCAAAAAAATAAAATAAAATTACAGCTAGATAGAATAAGTTCCAGTGTTATGTAGCACTGAAGAGGGATTACTGTTAACAACAGGTTAGTGTATATTTTCAAAAAGCTAAAAGAGAGGATTTTGAATGTTTACAACACAAATAAATGATAAATGTTTAAGGTAATGGATATGTTAACTGCCCTGATTTGATCCTTGTATATTGCATACATGTATCAAAATATTACTGTAGCCCATAAATATGTAGAATTTTTATATATATTCTTATATTTTAGTTTATGCATATAAATATATAATAGATATATTTTATATAAATATAAATATATATTTATATATATTATAAATAAATTATTAAAAATCTTTGCTATATGGAAAAATACATTTAGGAAACTAATGATTAATTTTTCCATTCAATATATACAGACATAAATGCCCATTTTCCAGTGGGCTTTAGGAATACTGAATAGGCCAGGCACAGTGGCTCATGCCTGTAATGCCAGCACTTTGGGAAGCCAAGGTAGGAGGATTGCTTGAGGCCAAGAGTTTGAGTCCAGCCTGATCAATATAGTAAGACCTTGTCCACAAAAAATAAAAAATTAGCTGGGTGTGGTGGTGCACACCTGTAGTCCTAACTACTTGAGAGGCTTAGACAGGAGGATTGCTTGAGCACAGGAAGTCGAGGCTGCAGTGAGCTGTGATCACACCACTACACTCCAGTTTGTGCAACAGAGTGAAATCCTGTTCCCCTTCTTCCAACAAAAAAAAAAAAAGAAAGAAAAAAGAAAAGAAATACTGAACATAGCTCAAGGGTCCAATGTGAGCACGGTGCGCTGATAGAGTGCGATTTCTGGAGCCAGGTGCCTAGATTTAATCCTAGATCTACCACTTACTAGTTGTGTGATCTGTGCTTGTTTCCTTAACAATAAATATCATGAGAATAATAAGAATAACTACCTCCTTGGAGTAAATACTAATATTTATGTCTAAAGCCCTTAAAACAATGCCTGGCAGATAGTAACTGCTCATTAAGTGTGAATTATTATATGAATATTACCATGTTAGTCCCTGAAGCAGGAACCATCTTTGGAACTCATCTAGTCTATGTCCGCCTAATTCAAGTGTCCATTTCTAAAACAGTCTTAACTAATGGCTATCCATTTCTCTCTTGAACATGACCAAACGACAGGGAATGTATCAGTTATCTATTGGCACAGTAATATTGCATAAAAACACTTCAAAACACAGTAACTTCAAACCATAAGCATTTATTTAGCTTATAATAAATAAATGGGTCAGCAATTTAAACTGGGCTTGCCTTGGGCAGTTCTGGGCTTAGTTGTACTCAACTCAAATGTCCAGAGGACAGCGGGCCCTCAGATGATTTAAGAAGGCTTCAATGGGGATGATGAGGGTGACATTCTGCCGTATGTACATCTCATCATTCAATCATATTGACCAAGAATATTCACGTGGTGCTGGCAAAGGTGCAAGAGAAAACAAACACCAATGTGCAAGCCTACTTCAATCCTCTGCTTGTGTCACATCTGCTAATATCCCATTGGCCAAGCAATTCACATAGTTCAGCCCAGAGTTAAGGGACAGGACAGACCACCCTGCCCTCAGCAGGAAGCACTACAAAGTCACATGGAAAAGGACATGGATGCATGGAGTGGTAAAAGAGTTATGTCATCAATGCCATCATACACAGAGCGTGGACTAGATCAAAAGGCAGTCCTTTACAATTATTAGACAGATATGCTTGGGGCTAAGCCAAACCATCCCTCTCTTAAACTTCTGTGGTTTCTTCTAGTTAATTCTCTGGAGCCATGACTGTGTAAGTCTAATCATTCTTCTGTATGACATTAAGTGCCATTAACATATTTAGTTAGGTTCCTCATAAATCCTATCCTCTGCAAGATAAAAGAAAAATCAACCCCTTCTATTGTACTTCATATAACTTGAGAAATGATCTTGCTTTTACTGTCAATGTTTCCCTTAAATCATGGTACTTTATACATGTCAGACGAGGTCTAATGTTACCTACATTATTCTGGGTACTGTACATCTATTATAGCATTTAAAAAATAGTATAGGCTTTTTTGCTTTCCTATCACATTGCAAACTCACACTGAGCTTGCAGTTAAAAGGCCCAAGTGTTTTGCATGAAGTGTTAGTGAAGTAAACTCCTCTGATTATAATTTCTCATAGAATGACCCAATAACACACCTTCCTGAGTATAGGCTTTAGTTCACAATGAATCAGTATGACTTTGCCATGTATTTTGTTGCTATTTTATAAATGAATTGATCAGTCTATCCCAAATGCTAGTTCCTAGTCAATTGCCTTAATGATACATTTTGGTCCTGTAATACAGCTTTATTAGGACTTCCTGCATTAAAGAATGGATTTGGACTTACTGTGCTTCCATCAGAGGTGGTTTATGTAATCTTATAAACTTAGAGTTGGAAGGGCAATTTGAGATCATCAGCTCCAACCTCCTACCCAATATGGATAATGTTGAGTAGTCCTAACAGGTGAATCAGGTCAATGTCTGAAGAACTCTGGTGTAATGCCCTGTTTGTGGCAATCCATTTCCTGGTTACAGGGACATTAGAACAAGTTTGCAGGGGAGGGTATCCTTATCTAGCTCCTTATATTTCTAAAGGCTTTTCAATTTCAAAGTGCTTCCTTATTGATTATCTAGTTTTATCTCCTTTAATCCACATACTCACTGATTTCTAAAATTACTTTAATAGGGCAAAAATCTTTGATTTAGCAATTAGAAACTGTAAAGGTAAACTGAGGCTGGAGCCAAACCGGGAACAAGGACACAAGGCAAATGGCAGTGAGAATAGCCTTTATTAGGACTCGCGGGCGAGGTTCCTCGGTCCAAAGGTGCGGGCGGAGGAAGTCGCGCTGAGGGAGGAGAGCAGGGGCTTTTTATAGCCTGAGAGGTAGGGAAGCTGGTTGTACAAACAGGGCCTGGGGGGGCTTGAAACTACTAGGGCAGGAGTCGAGTAAGGGTCATGAAGAAGGGGTCTTTGGAAACTGTTAACCGAAACTGCTGTTTACGAACTTGTGGAATGCAGGTGAGCTGCAGGTCATGGGGGAGTGTGGTTGCCTAGCCGGAACCTCTGACGTATGCAAGTCTGCCGGTGTATTCAAAGAGGAAGGGAAGTCTGGAACAAAGGGCCTGCTACGCCGGGTGGCGCCGCCATGTCGGGTCTAGATCCCTGCCTAACAGAAACATTTGAAAATTCTAATACCTCTATGAGAATAAAAATATGGATTTATCTTTACATTAAGATTTAAATTATTCATAGCAGATTTTTTCTCCAATGGATTTTTATAGGGTGGTGTGGAGCCACTGGGATACTTGAAAAGGAACAAATTAAGTTTCAAATAAACCTTACACACTTCAAAACTTTGGCTAGGTGGGAAAGTAGTGACAGATTAGAAGAGTAGTAGAAAATTGTCAGAGAGACTTAACTGTCCATTGAATAAAACTGCATAACAGAAATGAGTTAAAAATTACCACAAGCGACTATTTTTGTCGCTATAGGACAACATGGTGAACAACCAATTAAGTGACACTGAAATTGGAACTGTCAGCTCTTAGCACTTATTTCCTTTGGCCACGATAATGGAAGAAATGAGAGTACATGCTGGAGCAAAGAATCAAATCGCTGATAATGAAATAATAACATTTTTGAAGAAAAACAGATGCAACCACTAAATTAATGAAAATAGGAAGAAAATATTCAAACTTTGCTTTATCCCCAATTAAATCACTCATTTCCAGGTTGTGAGTGTTCTCCCTACAGAAAGGAACTATAATGAAAGTTCTCTCTCTTTTGGTTTAGGTTTGCTCTGCTCATTCTGTTGTGTGAAGGATGAGAATAAGAACTTTCAGAAGTATGCAACACTCTCAGAATGTGAAAAATCCCAGAGAAGGAAAAATTGTATGTTTTGGATTAAATTATTAAGCTGTATTCTCTCCTTCACATTCCAAGTTTAACACACACACACACACTTCCCAGAAAGACATAGGGGAAAGTTTTATTTCCCCTACTAGATTTGCAATGCAGTTGAACTACTTTTAATTTTCAAATGATAATCCAACTTCTTGGACATATGTCAACAAAATGATTGCTTAAACAAACCTAACGTGCACGTTTCCTGTCTCAAAGAATCTTCTTGTGCTGCTTTTCCAGACAAACTGTCTTTTCAGGTCTCCATTTGACACTGGGATCCATCCAATGTAGTCCTACCACCTACTGACAACCCACTTACCACGTTTCATTGTGAATGATTTCTACATGTCTACATGTCTGTCTCCTCTACCAGACTGTGAGCTCCAGAGGGCAAGAATTACTTTTTGTTTGATTTTTATCTCCAGTGCCTAGCATAGGTTCTCATACATGGCATTTTTTTGAATAAGTGAATAAATGGAAGCATTCTGCATCATCATCCTCCTTTCATTCCTCCTTTCACTTCACCTTCCACAGCCACTCAGGTTGACTCCTAGCAACAATTGGATAGGTAAAAGTATGACTTAGAGGCTGGGTGCAGTGGCTCAGGCCTGTAATCCCAGGTCTTTGGGAGGCCAAGATGGGAGGATCGCTTCAGGCTAGGCATTCAAGACTTACCTCATCAATGTAGCAAGACCCCATCTCTTAAAAGAAGAAAAAGAAAAAAAGTATGACTTGGGAGAAAGGGACAAGATGGCTGACTAGACACAGCCGGAAGCACCTCTTCCATGGAGAGGAACCAAAATATCGAGTAAACCTCCACACCTCAATCAGATTTTTTGAGGGAAAATATTAAAAGTCAATAGAGAGGTGACACAGACACTGTGGTTGAAGAAGGAGGAAGCAAGGCAGTAGTCCCTGAGTGCCAAGACCAGCCCAAGGACCTGGACCAGACCTAAGGAAGGGGTGAGTGAAGGAACCCTGGACCACTGCATTCCCATGACAGTCCTCTGAGATCCTAGCTACAGGAGTTCCCATGACCCTCACAGACCTCTGGACTGGCAGGGGAAGCTGCACAGAGAACAAATAGAGGCACAGCTTGAGCCCATGCAGAGCCCAAAAGGCTTCACTTTTCCATCCAGATTCTGTGCTGTACAGTTGCAGCAAAATATAGTCATAGGATCCCATCTGCCAAGGTTATCCTTCTTGCAGTGAGAGGTTGCAGCACCTGCTGTCTGCTCAGCTGGGGGGAAGCAGGGTCTGGGTATATTCACATGTTCAAGACAGGCCCTGTTCCCATTGCCGCAGGATTCAGATGCATCTGATCCATGTGCCTTGTTGCCTGCTGGTCCCTATCAAGGCCACCTACCTGGCCATTTCTGCAGGAGGGTACCCACAACACAGCCTTCACTGCCCCACCTGAGAGTTGTATTGGCAGCCTGGGGGGCAGTTCTGCATCCCCATCACAGCGGGTGCTTGACCCTAAGGGACCAACAGAAAAATCTGTGGACCTGATCCCAACTCCTCAGGACTCGAGCACACTGTCCTGGGGTACTGAGTTGAGATTTGTGGCCTGATCTCAAGTGGGGGAGAAGCTCCCATGATCAGAACACAGAGAAGAGTGTGGCATAGGTTCACGTGCCAGCACAGAAGTTGGGTGAACCTCCTTTAGTAAAATTGGACCAGGAAGGGTATGCATGGCCTGATAGCCACGGCTTCTTCCCCAGGGAGTCTCACAGCCTGGAATGCCTGGAATAGCTCAGCAATCTTGGCACAGATGGCTTCACACTTCAGTCAGATTATTTGAGGGAAAATACTAAAAGTCAAGAGAGAGGTGTCAACACAGACACCGTGGTTGAAGAGGTGTCTCTGGCATTCACCCTGACAGAAGGCCCTAGCCATTTGGGCCTCCCACCAGGGTGAATGCCAGCAACCAGCTGGGTCAGGGGCACATGAGCTGGGCAAGACCCACAGCCACCTGATAGTCTGAAAACCCCAGGCCACAGGCACCATACCAGTGGTATATCAGCAGTGCCACTGCCCTGCCTGGGAATCCTCCACCCTTGATCTACTGCACCACCAGGCCATCCGAACCCCACAACCCACTCTGACTTTGGCAAGCACAGAGGACCAGCAGGTTCCCAGATAATTGCGGTCACCTGGGGATCTTACTCTCAGCATGAACCACCCCTGAGGAAGTGGGGATTACAGCCCACCAAAGCCCCTTTTGAGAAAAAGGAAACATGGACACAGCACACACAGCTGAAGAGGGCACCATCAAGGCCCAGGAACAGACTTGGAGAGGTAGTCCTCTCTTCCTCCTGACCCACATCCTCTCCCCAGTGCACTGTTGCAGACATACTGTAATACAAAAGGGATGAGTGCAAGTAGGGGGCACACTTTTCAAGTTTATCTGGCACCTCTGCCCCCAATGAAGACAACTGGAGCTGAATAAGAGCTTATATGCCAACTCCATCATTTAAGCATCATCTACTAGACTGCAGCCTGAATTATACCACCAAACAAAAATATACTGCTACAACAAGCAATGCCTGTAAAACCTACCACAGAAGTCTATCTGAAACCAAGGAACCCATACAGAGCCTTGGCTTTCTGAAGCACCCAGAAACAAAGTCAATCAATTATACCCAACATAGACCACAATCATATTCACAAGGGAAACATAACAAAATCTCAAGAAAGCCTCATCCAAATCACAGCAAATTCAAAAAGAAAAAGAAGCATCAGTCCCTCAAATGAGGAGGAATAAGTGCAAGAACTCCAAAAATACAAAAAGCAAGAGTGTTTATTCACCTCCAAAGGTGAATCTATTGCTAGCTCCCTAGCAATAGATCTTAATCAGATTGAAATGTCTGAAATGACAGACATAGAATTCAGAATCTGGATGGCAAGGAAGCTCAATGAGATCCAAGAGAAAGTTGAAATCCAATCCAATGAAGCCAGAATAACAATCCAAGGTTTAACAAATGAGATGGCTATATAAAGAAAGAACCAAACGGAACTTTTGAAATTGAAAAATTCACTGCAAGAATTACAAAATACAATTGAAAGCCTTAACAACAGCCTAGACAAAAGCAGAAGAAAGAACTTCAAAGCATGAAGACTGGTCCTTTGAATCAATCCAGTCAGAAAAAAAAAAATAAGAATTTTTTAAATGAACAAAGCCTCCAAAAACTATGGGATTATGTAAAGTAACCAAACCTATGGCTCATTAGCATTCCTGACAGAAAAGAGGAGAAAGTAAGCAATTCAGAAAACATATTTGAGGATATAATCCAGGAAAGTTTCCCCAGTCTCACCAAAGACATTAATATGCAGATACAAGAAATCCAGGAAACTCCTGCAAGATACTATAGAAGATGACCATCACCAAGGCACCCAGTCATCAGACTTTCCAAGCTCAACAAAAAGGAAAACATCTCAAAGGAAGGTAGAGAAAAGGGCCATATTAGATATAAAGTGAATTCAGTCAGACTAACAGTGGGCTTCTAACAGTGGGCTTCTCAGCAGAAACCAGAAGACATTGAGGGCCTATTTTAGCAATCTTAAGGAAAAGAAATTCCAACAAAAAATTTCACATCCTTCCAAGCTAAGCTTTATTAACAAAGGAGAAATAAAGTCTTTCCCAGACAAGTAATCACTAAGGGAATTTGTCACCACCAGAACGGCCTTACAAGAGAGGCTTAAGGGAGTTCTAAACATGGAAATGAAAGAACAATACTTGCTACCACAAAAGCACATGTAACTACATAGCCTGGAGGGCCTATAAGCAACTACACAGTCAAGAATACAAAACAAGTAGCTAGAAACACCAGGACAGGAATAAAACCTCACATGTAAATATTAACCTTGAATGTTAATAGCCTAAGAACTCCACTTAAAATATATACAGTGGCAAATTCGATTAAAAAACAAGGCCCAGCTTTCTGCTGTCCTCAAGACCCATATCACATGTAATGACACCTATGGTATCAGATAAAGAAATAGAGAAAGATCTGTCATGAAAATGAAAAACAAAAAAGGGCAGAGATTGCTATTATTGTATCAGATAAAACAGGCTTTAAACCAACAACAGTAAAAAAGGACAAAGAAGGGCATTGCATAATGATAAATGATTCAATTCAACAAGAAGATTTAACTATTTTAAATATATATATATGCACCCAACATAGAGCACCCAGATTTATAAAACAATTACTACTAGAGCTACAAAACAGACTTAGACAACTACACAATATTAATGGGGGAACTTCAACACCCCACTGAGAACATTAGACACATCACTGAGGCAGAAACTAATAAATTTAATACTTAAATTCAACACTTGATTGATTGAACCTAATAGGTACCTACAGAATTCTCCACCCAACAACCACAGAATATGCATTCTTCTTATCTGCACACAGAACATACTCTAAGATTGACCACATACTCAGTCATAAAGCAACTCTAATAAATTCAAAAATACTAAAAGCATAGTAAGCATTTTCTTGGACCACGGTGGAGTACAAATATAAATCAGTACAAAGAGGAACTCTCAAAACTACACAAATACATAGAAACTGAACAACTTGCTCCTGAATGACTTTTGGGTAAACAATAAAGGCAGAAATCAAAAAATTATTTGAAACAAATGAAAATAGAGACACAATATACCAGACCTCTGGGATGTAGCAACAGCCACTTTAAGAGGAAAGTATAATGCTAAACACCTATATCAAGAAGATAGAGAGATCTCAAATTAACAGCCTAATGTCTCACCTAAAGGAACTAGAAAAACAAGAATGCATTAATGAAAACTGAAAACTATGGGCCAGTATCCTTGATACATATAGATACGAAATCAACAAAATCCTAGCAAACCAAATCCAGCAGCACATCAAAAAGATAATCTACCATGATCAAATGGGCATTATTCCTGAGATGCAAGGATAGTTCAACATATACAAATCAACAAAGGTGTCATCACATAAACAGAATTAAAAACAAAAACCACATGATTATCTCAATAGATGTAGAAAAAGCACTCAATAAAATCCAACATCCTTAATGTTAAAATAAAAAAAAAAATCTAGGCATCAACAATCTAGGCATCGAAGGAATACACCTCAAAATAAAAATTGCCATCTATGACAGACTTATGACCAATATTATACTGAATGGTCAAAAGTTGAAAGCATTGGTCAGGCACGGTGGCTCACACCTATAATCCCAGCACTTCGGGAGGCTGAGGTGGGTGGATCACCCAAGGTCAGGAGTTCGAGACCAGCCTTGCCAACACGGTGAAACCCCGTCTCTACTAAAGATACAACAAATTGGCTAGGCATGGTGGCGGTGCCTGCAATCTCAACTACTCAGGAGGCTGAGGCAGGGGAATCACTTGAACCCAGGAGGCGGAGGTTACAGCGAGCCAAAGTCACACCATTGCATTCTAGCCTGGGCAACAAGAGCAAAGACATGGAATCAATACAGGTGCCTATCAATAGTGGATTATATAAAGAAAATGTGGTGCATGTATACCTCGGAATACTACACAGCCATAAAAAAGAACAAAATTGTGCACTTTGCAGCAACATGGAGGCAGCTACAGACCAGTATCTTAAGCGAATTAACACAGAAACAGAAAACCAAATACCACATGTTCTTGCTTATAAGTGAGACCTAAACACTGCATAGGCGTGGACATAAAAATGAGAACAATAGGCCCTGGGGACTCTAAAAAGTGGGAAGGGGACATGGGGAATTGTTGAAAACTACCTATTGGATACTATGCTCACTATTTACGTGGTTCAATTGAAGCTCAAACCTCAGCATCATGCAATATATCCATGTAACAAACCTGCATTTGTAAATGTAAAATACATTTACTTTTTTTAAGCTAAATCTTTAAAAAAAAAAAAGTCTGACTTGGTATTCTCTCATATTAAGATTACTTCTCCTTCTTGTACTATTTCTCCCTAACTCCCAGCACCTAATTTGTATCCCACTATTGACTGCACCTTGATGACATTTAAGATGCTCACTAAGAATAGCAGAAAGTATTAAACATAAAATATCTTCCACAAGATCCCTGACAAATAGTTGACAAGTCTCCACTCACATACTTGAGCTTCTAGTTATGGCAAAATTCCTTTAAAGAAAAATATCCATTTACAGGTAACTTTTTAAACAAAATATACCTTTCTGTCTCTCTAACATGCTCATGCTTCTAAATCAGCCGCTGGGGTGTCCTGGAATAAATATAATTCTTCTACATGAGAATCTTTTAGCTATTTAAAGATAAAATAAAGTCCATCCAAGTGTCTCTCCTCCATTTTATACATTTTCTATTCTCAACTACACCTCATGTGATATGGCTTCAATTCACTCTTCTCTGAATATACTCCAGTAGATCAGTCATTTGCAAAATGTGACAACCGGAATTAAACACAATCCATCAGATATGTTTTACAGGGGAAGAGAGGATATCACTTCCTTTGTGATATGATCAATATTTGCATTATGAGTTTAAGGGTTTTTTGTCAGGGGGTGTTTTGTTTGTTTGTTTTTGCAACTATATCACACTGTCACCTATTTTAAGTTTATAGTCAACAGTATCCCTAAGATGTTACCACATGTGCTACCTTATACATTATGCACAGGTTTGTTGATGGTTGTTGTTTAGTCACCGAAAAGAAAAGAAAAGGAAAGGAAAGGAAAGGAAAGGAAAGAAAAGAAAAGAAAAGAAAAGAAAAGAAAAGAAAAGAAAAGAAAAGAAAAGAAAAGAAAAGAGCAGCACTTTAACTCTAGTGTCAAAAAATTTCATTCTCTTAAATGTAACCTTCTATCTCCTGTTCCAGCTAATCAGGATCACTTAGATTTTAATTCTGTCATCTGACATATTAGCTATGTCTCCCAGCTTCATCATTTGCCAATTTAATGAGTATGTCATTTTAACAAAATAATTTTAAAATGTTGAACCCAACTTTTCAAAGACACATTACTAGAGATATACCTTAGGCACTATTTGAACACTGCCTTCAAACCAGTTACAAATCCAGTTCCTGCATTTTTAATGTACAATGCCTTGAAAGCATGTTTATATTTTAGTGTGAAAGCTTTAAAAGATCAAAAGCCTGCAAGGCCAATAGAAATTAATTTCTAAAGATGAAATTTTTTGAGTTGTGAGAAAGTGTTCTGCCAGGAGAGTTCTTCTATTGTAGGTGTCTGTCTGTTCATAAGCCTATACTGGTTAATCACATCCTTACCTAAGTTTTTAATTCCTTCTTTCCACAATGGTGATTGAATTGTGCTGAAAATGTATTAAAAGGATTGCCTTGAGTGAAATTGATTTGGAGAGATATGATCTGCTGATTTCTTTTAAACATAAACTCTAATATACATCATTTCTAATGCAAATATCTGTGGTGAACAGCTCCATATAAAGAAGCTGAAGGGTTCCAGGTAATCATGAGCACTGTAACAATGCAATATTAAAATGATTTCCTCATGTAAAATCTAGAAGAAGTCAGAGCTTCCAGATATTTGGCTTGATTTTTAGCATGCACAAGTTACTATGATCATCTTCTTTTCAAATTCAGCAATTTTATTTCCATTTTTACAACTCTCGTATGTCATTGAATCTTCCCTGGAATCTATAGCCCTGACTCAGTGAAAACAAAGTGAATCACAAGCTATAGTTATTTTATTTTTAGTACACAGCACAGTCCTGAGAGAGTTGCAGATGTTCAGAGACAAAAACCACCACCACCACCTCATGTAAAGCCAAAATAACACTCCCTTGCACCTTAAAGTGAGGATCTCCTGTTGCCTGAATCTTAATAGATGTCAACAGAGACGGGGCAGCCATAACACTTTCAGGAGAAACTGTGCACTCTCTCTGTACTTTTCTGGCACCTTTTTCGGTTTCAGAGAAAAAGCATAACTGGCAAAGGAGGAATACCACATTGATGAGCCAGGTTAGGCGTCTACCGCACTTTATTACTTTTACACACAGGCTGTGTATGGAATGCATGAGGAAAATGGAAAACAGAGGTGGTGCCTTTCCAGCCAAAAGAAGCCCTTTTTATCAGAAAAGTCTGCTAAAATTATGCTGAATTACAAGCATGTAAAAAAAATGGGTTCCAAACACCACTCTAAAGCTGTTTTTAAGCAAAGTGGTAGCTACTCATTTGGATAATAAAATGTTTGCCAATATAATTAATTCTAGTTTTCCTGCTTTCTATTTGCTTTAAAAAGTTTTATATTTAACCTAGACTGCTATAAGAATACAAACTAAATCTGAACTTAGAATATTATACCATTCAAGTGTTTCTTTTCCTCCACATGAATTTTAATTTAATGAAATCACATAATATTAGGCCTTATTATTATTTATTTATTTATGTTTTTATTTAAGAGACAGGGTCTCACTCCATCATCCAGGCTGCAGTAGGTTGGCATGATCATAGCTCACTGCAACTTTGAACTCCTGGATTCAAACAGTCCTCCCATATCAGCCTTCAGAATGGATAGTCCTGTAGTAGGACAACAGGCACATGCTATGCCCAACTAATTTTTTTTTTTTTAATTTTTGTGGAGACAGGGCCTCACTCTGTTGCCCAAGCTGATCTCAAACTCTTGACCTCAAGTGATTCTCCTGCCTCAGCCTCCCAAAGTGCTGGGATTACAGGCATGAGCCACTGCACCTGGCCAGGCCTTATTTTTATAATACACTGAGTGTTTTTCTGTAAGTATGCCAAGGTAACTATAGTTCAGTAAAAAATACTGTTTTCTTCTTTACCTTTGGAAAGTAAGTGAGTACATAGCCTAATTTATGACGGGGATTGACCACAGCAATGGCAACTGCCACCAGAGAGTAACACCACCTCAGGACATCAGAGGATAAAAAATATCACTCTGTAGAAGCAATTTCAGTGTAACTCATATAAAACAAACACAACATTTTGAAATTAATTGGGTTTGTTTGTTTAGAGACAGAGTAGCTGTCACCCAGGCTGGGATGCAGTGGCACAATCATAGCTCACAGCAACCTCAAACTCCTGGGCTCAAGGGATCTTCCTGCCTCAGTCTCCCAAGTAGCTAGGACTATGGGTGTGTACCACCACCATGTTCAGCCAATTTTTTTTTTCTTTTTTTTTTTTTTTTTTTTTTTTTTTGTAGAAACAGGGTCTTGTTATGTTGCCGAGGCTGCTTTCAAACTCCTGGCCTCAAGCCATCCTTCAGTCTCAACCTCACAAAATCTTGGGATTACAAGCATGAGCCTCCATGCACAGCCCAATGAATGATCCATTTTTAATTTAAATGTCACACTATAGCAATGGCATTTGCTGAGCTTCCTGACGGATTCATGGCCCAAGTGTAAGATACAGTCAAACAGAATTTTAAAGTTGTATTTATTATATAATTGTAGAAATAGGATATTTTGGGGTATTTTTACTTGTGTCATTGTACCTTGCTATCAAAGTGTGGTTTGTAGATCTGTCCCATTGACCTCACTTAGAAGCTTGTTAAAAATGCAGTACTCAGGCCCCATGCCAACTCCTGAGTCAGAATCTGCATTTTAAACACAACCCTGGTTCATTCATATACACATTAAAGTTTGAAAAACATTATCATAGTACACTTTTAAAGTATCTTCTAGCTCTGATCCTCCACAGCCAGAATCCTGCACTCCCATTTAAATAACTAAAACACATTAATAATAGATGTTTTATTGAATCCTGTGTTCCTTTTAAATTAACTGGAATAAAAAATTGCATGAACTTGTCAAATAATGAACAAATAATGGACTATGGTGGCAAGAATGAGGGTTACATAAAAATTGTCTTTGGCCAGGGAAAACAAGTAACATCATTCATTCTTTCAGTATGCTAACTGCTCATAAAATTGCAAATGATGCTACTAAATAAGACAAAATGACACAGCTATACAGAAATCAAAGAAGCACATCTAAGACAAAGGCACAAAGAAAACTGTAATGCCAAATGCAAAATTTCATTTGAAATAGGAAACACAATAGACTTTGAAAGAGATCAAATGAAAAAAACCAAAAGGCAGAAATGAAGTCCACAGGCAAACAGCCCGGGCGGCACCCTGACAGCCCGGGTGGCGCCCTGAGCCTAGTTAAAGATCGACCCCGGACCTAACTGATTAGGTTATCTATAGACTCCAGACATTGTAAGGACAAACGTTGTGAAAGTCTCTGTCCTGCTCTGTTCTGTTCTAATTACCGGTGTCTGCCACATATCTTAGTCCTGGGCCCAGTACAAACACATCCCTCTATTTTGTCCCAACTTCCTGAGCCCAACACAAACACATCCCCCCACACACACACACACATCTCAGAAACACCACCTAGAGAGCCCCTGATAAGGTCACAACCGTTTGTAGTTTTACTAAATGCGCGGGAACAAATAGAAAACTGTTAATTGTATAACTTAAAATATTAACCAATTACCAGTTGTGATGCTGCAACCAAAAGAATTCCTTTGTACCTCTGTAACCTTACATATCCTGTATGCATCGGGCTATAAAAAGCAGGCACATGCATCATTCGGGGCCCTCTTGTATGCTGTAGAACGGAGGGACCAAGTTCGAACTTGCATTAAAGATCCTTGCCGCTTGGCTTTGACTCTGGACTCTGGTGGTCTTCTTCGGGGAATAAACGGTCCGGGCATAACATCTGGGGGCTCGTCCGGGACTCCCCCAAGCCCACCAGACCCCCAGTCAACGGATCTACTAGGATCGATCTGCTAATAGACGATCAGCTCGTCTCTGTTTGTCTGTCTGTGTCCGTTGTGAATCTGCGGCTCTCTGAGTCCGCTCTGAATCTGAGGCTGTTAGCCTGTCTGAATCCGCAGCTCTCTGAGTCCGCACTGAATCTGAGGCTGTTAGCCTGTCTGAATCCGTGGCTCTCTGAGTCCGCTCTGAATCTGAGGCTGTTAGCCCGTCTGACTCCTTTCTGAATCTGTGACTCGCGAGGTCTGTAACTGAAGCTGAAAGCTGGCATAAGTCCTGGCGGACGCGCTATAGGACAGCCAGTGGAGACCGGTGGGAGACGTCCCCTGGCTCTCGTCTGATTTAGATCCCTATCTGCATTGTTTGAACTGATTCTGACCCGGGCTTCCGGAGTGCGCTTGCGACTAGATATTGTTGATACTCCCGTTTTCCTTGGCGGGAATTTTAACCCATATTTTTTTGCAGGGAAGGACTACAGACCATCACAGAATGGGTAATATCCAGAGCACACCCCTATCTCTCCTTATAAATAATTTTCAGGATGTTAGGGCAAGGGGCCATGATCTCGGTATGGATATTAGGAAGGGAAAGCTAATTACTCTGTGCCGCTCCAAATGGCCCACCCTTAATGTAGGATGGCCACCCGAAGGGACATTCTGTCTTCCTGTCATCACTAGAGTAAAGTCCAAGGTTTTCCAGCCTGGGCGTGCTGGTCACCCGGATCATATCCCATATATCCTCGTATGGCAGGACCTAGCTGAGTACCCGCCCCCTTGGCTGTCCCCTTTCCAATTAGCCTCTGAACCCTGTAAGGCACTGGTTGCTCGGCTGCTAAAATCCAAGCAACCGACTGCCCCCTCCCATCCTGTTCTACCTGATAGCGAGGACTTTCTGTCCACAGAACCTCCTCCATACCCCTCCGGTCCCCAGGTCCCAGCCCCCCGGGTGGAGCCGCAGGAGGGAGCAGGGGAACGGGAAGCGGCCAGCGCACCCGGACCCGCTGAAAGTGAAAGTAACTCTGAAGGGCCGGCGGGGCAGACGCAAGGGCGTACTTTGCGGGTTACCCCACCCCAGCTGCCTGACTCCACAGTGGCGTTACCCCTTCGGGAAATAGGACCCCCAGATGACACGGGAAGTCCTAGGCTCCAGTACTGGCCATTCTCTACCAGTGATCTATATAATTGGAAGACTCAGAGTGGTCGGTTTTCCGACAACCCGAAAGATTTAATGGCTTTACTAGACAGTGTCATGTTTACCCACCAGCCTACTTGGGATGATTGTCAGCAGCTCCTCCGAATCTTGTTCACAATGGAGGAGCGAGAGAGAATACAGGTAGAAGCTAGAAAGCTGGTCCCGGGGGACGACGGTCAACCGACTGCCAACCCCGACCTCATAAATGCAACTTTTCCTCTGACCAGACTGGCATGGGATTACAACATGGCAGAAGGTAAGGGACGGCTACACCTTTATCGCCAGACTCTAATGGCAGGTCTCCGGGCAGCTGCTCACAAGCCCACCAATTTGGCCAAAGTATACTCTGTTCTGCAGGGAAAGACAGAAAGCCCGGCTAGCTACTTAGAAAGATTAATGGAGGCTTTTAGGCAGTATACCCCCATAGACCCAGAGGCCCCAGGAAGTCAGGCAGCTGTTGTGATGTCTTCTGTAAATCAGGCAGCCCCAGATATTAAAAAGAAGCTCCAGAAATTAGAAGACTTAGAGGGAAAACAGCTTCAGGACCTTCTTCAGATAGCCCAGCAGGTTTACAATAATAGAGATACTCCAGAGGAAAAAATGACCAAGGTTCTGGCAGTGGTTGTACAAAAAGAGCATCTACAGCCAGAGAACACCCAACCTAAGCGGTCCCCCAGATATAACAACCTGAGCAAAGACCAATGTGCCTACTGTAAAAAAGCTGGCCACTGGGCAAGAGACTGCCCCAAAAAGAAACAACAAGGACGGGGACCCCCTAGGTCTACACCCATACTAGTCACTCAAAACGAGGACTAGGGAAGACAGGGTTCAGTCCCCCTCCCCGAACCCAGGGTAACTTTGCAAGTGGAGGGGTCCCCAGTTCAGTTCTTGGTCGATACGGGAGCACAGCACTCAGTCCTAGTTGAAACTGATGGAAAATTATCCTCCAAGTCCTCGTGGGTACAAGGGGCCACAGGAATTAAAAAGTACCCCTGGACGACACAAAGAACAGTAAATCTCGGAGCCAAGAATGTAACCCACTCTTTCCTGGTTATCCCTGAAAGCCCCTGTCCCCTACAAGGGAGAGACCTGCTAACTAAAATGGGAGCACAGATCCATTTCCTCCCTGAGGTGCCCATCGTAACTGATTCCCAAAATCAGCCTGTGCCCGTCCTGACCATAACCTTAGAAGATGAGTACCAGCTCCACCAGGAGCAAGCGGCCCCTGACCAGGACATAGCAACCTGGTTTCAACAATATCCAGGAGCCTGGGCAGAAACAGGAGGCTTAGGACTAGCAAAACACCGTCCTGCCTTGTTTGTCGAACTCAAGCCTGGGACAGACCCTGTTTGGGTACGGCAGTACCCAATGCCCCTAGAGGCCAAAGAAGGAATTACGCCCCACATCCGTCGGCTCCTCGACCAAGGGGTCCTTCGGCCCTGTCACTCACCCTGGAATACTCCCTTGTTGCCGGTACGGAAACCTAATAGCGGGGAGTATAGACCTGTGCAAGACTTGAGAGAAGTCAATAAGAGGGTTATGGACATACATCCAACTGTGCCTAACCCGTATACCCTCCTGAGTACTCTAAACCCTAAACACCAATGGTACACTGTTTTAGATTTGAAAGATGCCTTCTTCAGTTTGCCTTTAGCCCCTCAGAGCCAAAAGCTTTTTGTCTTCAAGTGGACTGACCCTGAAAGGGGCATAAGCGGTCAACTGACATGGACCAGACTGCCGCAGGGATTCAAAAACTCTCCTACCCTGTTCGATGAGGCCCTCCATGAAGACCTGGGTGAGTACCGACGCAAACACCCTGAAATAACCTTACTACAGTATGTTGATGACCTCCTGATTGCTGCCGAGACCCGAGAAGCTTGCCTCCAAGGGACCAAGGGTCTCTTACAAGCTCTAGGGAGTCTAGGCTACCGGGCCTCGGCAAAGAAAGCTCAAATCTGTAAACCAGAAGTAACATATCTGGGGTACCTGCTAAAAGGAGGGCAGCGCTGGTTAACAGATGCCCAGAAGCAGACTGTTCTGCAGATCCCCAGGCCACAATCCACCCAACAAGTAAGGGAATTCCTGGGGTCGGCAGGATTTTGTAGACTGTGGATACCTGGGTTCGCAGAGCTGGCCAAACCCTTATATCAGGCAACACGGGGACAGCAACCATTTAATTGGACAGAAGAGGCTGAGTCGGCTTTCCAACAGATCAAAACCGCCCTACTCTCTGCGCCTGCACTGGGACTGCCTGACGTCACTAAGCCCTTCCACTTATACGTGGACGAGAGTAAGGGTGTCGCCAAGGCGGTGCTAACTCAGAACTTAGTCCCCTGGCAGAGGCCAGTTGCCTACCTGTCAAAGAAATCAGACCCAGTGGCTGCCGGGTGGCCCACTTGCCTCTGAATGATCGCAGCCACGGCCCTGATGGTACAAGATGCTGATAAACTTGTCTTAGGACAAGAATTATGGGTCGTTACCCCACATGCCATCGAAGGTGTACTCAAACAGCCGCCTAACCGATGGATAAGCAATGCCCGGCTCACCCACTACCAAGGACTACTATTAAATCCCCTCAGAATAACTTTCCTGCCCCCAACAACCTTAAACCCTGCCACGCTACTGCCCAACCCGGACCTGGATGCCCCGCTCCATAATTGCACCGAGATATTAGCTCAGGTGCACGGAGTTCGAAGGGATCTGCAGGACAGCCCACTTCCTGATGCTGACCTCGTTTGGTTCACTGATGGGAGCAGCTTCATACACCAAGGCCAGAGGTATGCTGGAGCAGCAGTGACTTCAGAGACTGAGGTAATCTGGGCAGAACCCCTGCCCCTGGGGACATCGGCCCAGAGGACCGAACTGATAGCGCTCACCCAAGCTCTTACCTTAGGGGCAGGGAGGAAACTGACAGTATACACAGACAGCCAATACGCTTTCACTACGGCACACATACATGGGGCCATTTACAGGGAGCGAGGGTTGCTAACGGCTGAAGGAAAAGAGATAAAAAATAAGCAAGAGATCCTAGCCCTGCTAGCAGCCCTATGGAAACCAGAAAAATTGGCTATTGTACATTGCCCAGGGCACCAGAAGCCAACCACTCCAATTGCTCAAGGCAACTTTCTGGCAGACCAAACTGCAAGGAGTGTGGCAAAGGCTCCCAGTCAACTCCTTGCACTCCAGCTCCCTGATCCGGGCTCCCTGGGACCTGCCATATCACCCTGATTATTCAGAACAAGATCTCCAGTGGATCCACAAACTTCCCCTGAAACAGATCCAGAATGGGTGGTGGACTGATACTAATGACCAAATTATCCTACCAGAAAAATTAGGGCAGCAAGTGTTAGAACACATCCACCGAACCACCCATCTGGGTGCCCGGTGGATGATAGACCTGATCAGACGCTCCAAACTCAAGATCAGATGCATAGCGGAGACGGCCAGCAGCATCGTGACGAGTTGCAAAGTCTGCCAGCTTAGCAACGCCTATCCCCAATCCCAGGCTGCTGCAGGAACAAGGCTCAGGGGAACCAGGCCTGGTATCTACTGGCAAGTAAATTTCACTGAGGTAAAGCCAGGAAAATACGGGTATCGGTACTTACTTGTCTTTGTAGATACCTTTTTAGGGTGGACTGAAGCATTTCCGACCGAAAGAGAAACCGCTCAGGTTGTAGCAAAGAAAATTCTGGAAGACATCCTCCCCAGGTATGGCTTTCCCATCCAGATAGGGTCAGATAATGGGCCGGCCTTCGTTGCTAAGGTAAGTCAGGATTTGGCTTCCATTCTTGGGGCTAACTGGAAATTACATTGCGCTTACAGGCCCCAGAGTTCAGGACAGGTAGAGAGGATGAATCGGACCTTAAAGGAGACCTTAACCAAATTGACTATGGAGACTGGCGCTAATTGGGTGGTCCTTCTCCCTTACGCTCTGTTCCGGGCCCGTAATACCCCTTACAGACTGGGCCTTACCCCTTATGAAATCATGTATGGCAGACCCCCACCCCTGGTTCCCAGCCTAAAAGATGATCTGCTCAGATCTGAAACAGAAAATGTCTCTGAACTTTTGTTTTCCCTACAAGCCTTGCAGAAAATTCATCAGGAAATCTGGCCCAAGCTGAAGGAACTATATGAGACCGGTCCTCCACCGACACCCCATCCGTACCAGCCGGGAGACGGGTCCTGGTTAAGCGACACCGGCAAGAAACCTTTGAGCCCAGGTGGAAGGGACCACTCCAAGTACTCCTAACCACACCCACCACCCTGAAGGTAGAAGGCATCACGTCGTGGATCCACTACACCCACGTCAAACTGGTGGACCCAGCCTCCGACCTTCTCGGACCCATCATGGCAGCTGACTGAAGCACCGACCACATGGACTGTGGACAAAGCTAAGAACAACCCCTTAAAACTCACCCTGCACCAGCAGCATAGCTCACTGCAAACATGCAGCTAGGTAGTCTAACCCTAATATTAGTCGCCCTAGTGCCCACTGGGGCAAACACAAAACCAGTTTCTAATCCCTTTGTCTGGAGGTTCTGGCTTTATGAAAATCGAACCCACCCTGGGCAATCTCATAAGCCCGGGAAATTATTGGCCAGTGCTGACTGCCCCTCCTCAGGGTGCAGTGCCCCAATTTTGCTGAATTTTACTGGTTTTCAGATAGCCAAACCAGTGGTACCAATAATATGCTTTGAGTTTGATCAGACTGAGTACAATTGTAAACACTATTGGTGGCACCAAAACGCAGGCTGCCCCTACAGTTACTGCAAAATGCACTCACTCAGAGGGTGGAACGAGCAATCCTGGGTGGAACTTCTATCTGCAGGGTAGAGGCGGCATCTACACTTGGATAGTTAAGGACCCCTGGAACTCCCGCTGGACCACGCCTCAACATGGGGCTGTATACTATTCCTCTTCCTCCACGTGGCCTAGCAGTCACCTCTATCTGTGGCGTGGCCTAGTTCAAGTATGGCCCCTGGTCCATGGGGATATCCAGCGACAGGAAGACAGACTAACACAAGAATTACGCCCTTTCTCCTGGTTAGAATTATTACAAGAAGGATTAGAACTTGCTAACCTTACAGGACTTCACGGCTTGTCTGGCTGCTTTCTGTGTGCCACCCTAGGGTATCCACCACTAACCGCTGTCCCTCTGCCATGGGAATCCTCCACCCAAACTAGGGACTTTCAGAATCTCACGAACGCCCCCTAGAACCACCCTATGAGCCCCGCTGGGCATATTCTTTTGGTGTAATGGAACATTATCTAAGAATCTACCTGGTCCCTCTGTTACCAACCTACTGTGTCTTCCTGTCACATTAGTTCCCTGGTTAACTCTACTAACTGCCAGCGAGTTCCTGGGGTACACCGGTAACTGGACTAGCATTGCTATTCACCCAGCCCCTAGACCGAGACCTACACGAGCAATATTTCTCCCCCTCATTGCGGGAATCTCCCTCACATTATCCCTCATTGCGGCCAGACTGGCAGGGGGAGCCCTAGGTCACACCCTCATAGAAAGCAACAAATTGTACCAACAATTTGCCGTGGCTATGGAGGAGTCAGCTGAGTCCCTTGCCTCCCTTCAGCGACAGCTCACATCCCTAGCTCAGGTGACCTTGCAGAAACGGAGGGCCCTAGACCTACTCACTGCTGAAAAAGGTGTTACATGTATGTTCCTGAAAGAAGACTGTTGCTTCTATGTAAATGAATCAGGGCTTGTAGAGAACCGGGTCCAACAGTTATGTAAGTTAAGCATAGAAATGAGAAAACAGCAGTTTGCCTCAGCTGCAAATCAATGGTGGAATTCCTATATGTTTTCTCTGTTAGCCCCCTTCCTTGGACCCCTACTAAGTCTACTATTTCTGTTTACCATAGGACCTTGTGTGATTAACAGAATTTTGCGGTTTGTCAGGGAAAGGTTTGACACCATACAGCTCATGGTCCTCAGAGCCCAATACCAACCTGTAAACACTGAAACAGAATCAGACTTATAAGACCCAAGATTGGCTCCAGATGTACCTGAGAAAAGGAGGAATGAAAGAGATCAAATGAAAAAAACTAAAAGGCAGAAATGAAGTCCACAGGCAAACAGCCCAGGTGGCGCCCTGACAGCCCAGGCAGCGCCCTGAGCCTAGTTAAAGATCGACCCCGGACCTAACTGATTAGGTTATCTATAGACTCCAGACATTGTAAGGACAAACAGTTGTGAAAGTCTCTGTCCTGCTCTGTTCTGTTCTAATTACCGGTGTCTGCCACATATCTTAGTCCTGGGCCCAGTACAAACACATCCCTCTATTTTGTCCCAACTTCCTGAGCCCAACACAAACACATCCCCCCCACACACACACATCTCAGAAACACCACCTAGAGAGCCCCTGATAGGGTCACAACCGTTTGTAGTTTTACTAAATGCGCGGGAACAAATAGAAAACTGTTAATTGTATAACTTAAAATATTAACCAATTACCAGTTGTGATGCTGCAACCAAAAGTATTCCTTTGTACCTCTGTAACCTTACATATCCTGTATGCATCGGGCTATAAAAAGTGGGCACATGAATCATTCGGGACCTTCTTGTATGTTGTAGAACGGAGGGACCAA